>NW_022196903.1:19003790-19027442 GCF_008632895.1 Mastomys coucha | reverse complement strand
AAAGTAAGCCTAACTCAACCAGAACATGGACTGCCTTTCATGGTCCAACAGGGTAGCACTTCTTGGCATGGAACTAGAGATGTTATGGGATCATATAGGATGGGTCCTTGATTAGAGCCCTGGAAGGCAACAGGAGAGAGGTAGGTTGAAGAGAGAAATGTTTTGTAACTTTCCCATTAACATCTAGCTTTATAAGCCATATTGGTCCCTACCTCCTGAAAGTTACAAAACATCACATGTCTTTACTCTTGATTTTTTTGGTGGCTCCAGCATTTCCTTTGTAACTATTATATTGGATGAAGCAACACATACCTTTCACAATGTCGCATTGTATCCTTCAAACATGTTCCTTTTAAATATAGAATCTCAGGTAGTCTTGTGATTAAGTCCATCACATTAATTAATCACAACAGTGTGTCCTCAACAATTAATGTTCAGTCTTTTATAATAACCAAAACTCCAAGAACCATTTAAAGTTAAAGATTCTCTCCTCTTAAGGTGGACTCCACATTAATAGTATCATTTGGGGTTGGTGGAGAGGAAAGGCTGTGTGTGTGTGTGTGTGTGTGTGTGTGTGTGTGTGTGTGTGTGTGTGTGTTGGGGGTAGGTGAAGGACAGTTAAAGGTGTTGGTATGGAAGGCTAATTCTCAGAGTGTTCAGCATCTTGTGTCTACCTCCCTTTTTCCTTCTTGAGAGAGTCTGTTTCTGGCTTTGGTGGGTGGCAGTGGTTCTCTTCTTTCTAGTTGGCATAACTTCATACTATTACCTTCTCTCATAGGGTTTATTCTACACAAGCCAAGTAAAGTGCAGTCACATAGGACAAAATAAATCCCTCACAGGCTATGCATATACTTCAGTGTATGTTGGTGTATGGGGGAGAATCTTTATGTCCAATCTGGCCTCTTAGTCTATTCAACCACTAACTAAGCAGCTGTTGTATTCATCTTTCACCTAAGTTGCCCATAGTCTCGGATGTAATTGAAGTGCTTTGTGATACTCTCCAGGCCTAAGGGAGAACATATCAGGTAATCCCAATGGTCCTCTTAAGGGTCTCATTTTACCTGGGAAACAGGTTTTCCTGGACTAAAGAAAAACTGCCACCTTTTAAAATTCTTTATACCTTAGTTAGAACAGAAATCTTGGTTATGTATAGTTTTTAGTTCCCTTCTTTCAACTCTGTCTGCCTAAAACACTACATAAGGTTTGATATCTTCTTTTCTACTCATCCAGAGTCCCACCCCAGGCTGTGCCCTTGGGCAGCTGGATTGCTACCTCTCCCATTGCTTGTGTTGAACACATTTGTGTTGTATGCAAACTTTGCCTTATTATTTGGTGGCCTGGGTTGTTTCTCGATTCCTAAAGTTGTTATAAAAAGAGCTTTGTATCATTATCTTACTTAATATGTTGTGCTGTGCCACAACTAGCAAAAGTGAGCTCAGTCAGATACCAGCAGCTGAGTACAGAGTGTATGTCATCTGTAAGAAAACCGACTTTGATGATTGGCATTTCCTTTGCCCTGATACCATGGTAGGTTACATGGCTAATGTAATGTGAGTCTGATTGTAAAATCATGATGTTACAAATAACTTGTAAATTATATAAAGGTTGAAAAGAAAGAGTGTCCTGTCTGTACCAGAGGGTTGATTTTCATCAGGGGGATTAAAATCACCAAGAAGATGGGGCATTTGAAGAAGGTCTTGAATAAAAATAATAACAAGAAGGTGGTCGTGAATAAGAACCTAAGGATATAGCTTGAAGTGAGTGAGTGAAATGATGGCTGGACACAAGGCAGGGGTGAGGAGAATGACAGCAAGGTAGCAGGACTGTGTATATTGGCAGAATTTTGGTATGCTGTGTATTTTGTATGGTGAGGGGATTAAAATGGGAAAGTCTGTGGATGAACTTTCCTTCAGTCTCTGCTCAATTGTTTTTAATAGCTGAGTAGTACTCCATTGTGTAAATGTACCACATTTTCTGTATCCATTCCTCTGTTGGGGGACATCTGGGTTGTTTCCAGCTTTTGGCTATTATAAATAAGGCTTCTATGAACATAGTGGAGTATGTGTCCTTGTTACATATTGGTACATCTTCTGGGTATATGCCCAGGAGTGGTATAGCTGGGTCCTCCAGCAGTACTATGTCTATTTTTCTGAGGAATCATCAAACTGGTTCCCAGAGTGGTTGTACCATCTTGCAATCACACCAGCAGTGGAGAAGTGTTCCTTTTTCTTCACATCCCCACCAGCATCTGCTGTCACCTGAGTTTTTGATCTTAGTCATTCTGACTGGTTTGAGGTAGAATCTCAGGATTGATTTGATTTGCATTTCCCTGATGACTAAGCATGCTGAACATTTCTTTAGGTGCTTCTCAGCCATTCGATATTTCTCAGTTGAGAATTCTTTGTTTAGCTCTGTACCCCATTTTTTTTGAGACAGGGTTTTTCTGTGTAGCCCTGACTGTCCTGGAACTCACCCTATAGAGCAGGCTGGCCTCGAACTCAGAAATCCTCCTGTCTCTGCCTTCCAAATGCTGGGATTAAAGGCATGGGACACCACTGCCCGGCAATCTGTACCCCATCTTTAATAGGGTTATTTGGTTCCCACCTGAGGATCCATCCCGTATACAGTCACCAAACCCAGACACTATTGTGGATACCAACAAGTGCTTGCTGACAGGAGCTTGATATAGCTGTCTTCTGAGAGTCTCTGTCATTGCCTGACAAATACAGAGATGGATGCTTTCAGGCAACCATTGGACTGAGCACAAGGTCCCCAATGGAGGAGCTAGAGAAAAGACCCAAGGAGCTAAAAGAGCTTGCAGCCCCATAGGAGGAACAATATGAACTAAACAGTACCCCCAGAGCTCTCAGGGTCTAAACCACCAACCAAAGAGTACACATGGAGTTACCCATGGTTCCAGCTGCATATGTAGCAAAGGATAGCCTTGTTGGACATCAATGGGAGGATGGCCTTGTTGGGACATCTTGGTCCTGAGAAGGCTCAATGACCCAGGATAGAGGAATGCCAGAACAGGGAAGCTGGAGTGGGTGGGTTGGTTAGCAGGGGGAAGGGGGATGGAATAGGGGATTTTTGGAGGGGAAACCAGGAAAGGGAATAAAATTTATATGTAAATAAAGAAAATATCTAATTAAAAATAAAAGAAAAAAATTAAAAAAATTGAAAGGCTTAAATGTTCCTGAATGCTGTGGTTAAGTAAATTGGGACTTAGGGTGGCAATACTGGAGTTACAATAGAGCCTAACCCATCCTTGAGGAGCTCTGAGATGCAGCATGATAGTATGTGCAGGTGATATGAGACTTGGAGTGGTGTCTCCCAGCCACCAACCAAAGGTCATATAAAGGCATTTATGGCTTCAAAGTTCTTTGCATTTGTTGCCCAGTTTCTAACTAATGTTGCTAACTCCTATTTTGCAGTTTTTTTGCTTGTAATTTGTTTTAAGTGAATATATAGTGGGGCTACTTAGCATATATTTCCAAAATCAGAAACAATGATTGAAGAGCTTTATTTGAAAGTTTAAATTTCTCAAGATCATCTTGGTCATGGCCATACTGTGAGTTATTGGATGAACTGGAAAGCTAGGAGAAAAAAAAATTCAAGAGCAAGGCCTTCAAGTTAAATGACACTGCTCTGTTTCCATCATGATGCTGTTTTGACATCTTATGTATTTCCTCTGCGCTTTGCTTGGTGCCTTCTTTTTAGCTGAATTATGTTGTCTCACCTTGTCTCTTGAACTTTAACAGCTATCTGACCTTTGTCATCACAGTCGAGTTCTTGGCTTTCCAGTCTTTAATATAACATGGTATTGGGTCAATTCTGGATTACATACATTAGACTTGAGTTCTTGGCATCAGACCTTGTAACAGGATAGATTAAGAATGGATTGAAAATGAAAATTGTGTATTTTGGTAGCCAGTGTTGAATTCCATGCTCATATCTGAGCTGTAGCCTTCTAAAATGTTTCCCTTAGTTCATGTGACAATGCAGGATATCCAGTGAAATTTCTAGTTTCTCCACATAATTGAACATGGTCCTGACATTCATAACATATTCTTGTCTCGTTGTCTCGGACAGGAAACTCTTAGAAATAAAGTACACACACACACACACACACACACACACACACACACACATACACAAACACACACTTCATCTAAGAGAAATAAGGAGTTTCTAATAAAGAGATCTGATTCTTAATGGACCATCATGTATCCTTTCTGGGACCAAGGGTACATGGACTGTTTGTTTTAATTGTAAAATCATAAAATGTTCACCATAGTTTTAGAGGATAAACTTTGATTCAAATATGACATCCAGCCTAGTTAATGTCTGATTATGTCTCTGATTGATTTTTCTTTTGCTTTTATGACATCTGGTGCCAAACTGTACTCCGCTGCATCCCCCAGGCAGGGGTAGTCCTGTCCTTAGGGAGCAAGCAGCTTTTGGTTGGCTTGTGTTCAGTCTCACATTCATCTTGGTACCCAGCTGCCTGGAAACTGGATTGCTGTCTTACTCATCCATGAGCTCGTCTCTGCTGGGCATCCCATTTTCCCTTCAGACACACTCTACTCATCTTGAATTTGTTGCTCGCCTCTTTTGTCAGGCTTCTCTGCTCAGAATGCTTTTCAAGCTGGCTGGTCTTCATCTGGGTCCTATTTTCACTTTGAACTTTTGCCTCATGATGATACCAGCACCTGCCTTTTCATCTTGCAGACTCATCTGCTACTTCAGATCTACTGGCAGATGCATGACCCTCTTTACCACCTCTTCATTAACTAGTGTTCTTTTTCCCTTGCTGTTATAGTCTGATCAGTGTGAAATTCCAAGTCAAGCCTTTCTTGATCTGTCATGTCTGCCTGCTCAGTTCTATGGTGAAACTAACTTTCTTGTGTCTAGTGTCATTATCTGGTACCATCACATCCCAAGGAACTGAACTGTGGGGTTATAGCAAGCAAACATACCTTACATATTTTGCATTAAAAATATTCTGTGTCAGATTGCCTATATCCTGTCTCCTTCCATTGCCATCTCTACAATATCACATTATTATGAAAATAATATCTGTTATATAATTTCAGGTCCAGGTTTATCTACATGTGGCAGGCCTACAACTGAAGAGTTTTAAAAATGTCTTATGTGTTTTCATAGTTTAACCAGGGACACACTGGAAAGCTCTGGATGAAATCATGACTGTAAGTGTTTACTTATCTTTTTGCTTATCTTTGATTAATTCCACCCTCTCATGGAATAAAATTTCAATAAACAAGCTCTTAAGAAAACAAATTTTGATAATTTCATGCACATGTTTTAATGGAAATTAATCTAGTAATTAATTCACATATATAAATTAATCCACAAAATAATCTGTAAAATGAATACATTAAGTCAACCAATAAATTAATTTGTGAGTTAACACATCCACTAGATTTTAACCCATTAATTTTGGACAGAGGTTAAGCTGATCTTAAGTCTCTGTCTTCACATCCTGCATCCTAGGAATCTGTACTGAATGTTTATAAGCTGTGACTTGATTTCCATATGTAGGTTTACTTCATGTCTGGAAAGCCATTTTATATGACACTGAGGTGGTATAATAAGCAAGTATATGTTTAGTGACCCTAGAATTTTGGTAAAGTATATGGAGTTCTTTGCTCTATGAGAAAAGATGGAAATAACTTTTAGTTACGTAAATCCTCTAGCACCTAGAGAGTAGCAAGAAATTATAGTGTCAGAGATCTAAGGTCTAAGCAAAACTAAGTTTTAAACAAGCATTTAAAATGAGAGTAGTGACTGTCATATACTGTTAATTCTACTAGTATAGGGCTTTCTATTAAAACAACAAATCATTTATAATATCACATCTCTACACTAAAACAGAACTCATAGACAATGAAATTATAATTAAATGATACAACATCTTACATAAATATAAAGAGGTAAAGCTAAATTTAATAATGTTAAATGCTTATCAATATGTAAGCAATTATTCACAACAGTTTAGAAGATAAAAATTGAGATGCATCTGTGAGTATTCATATAAAATCAGATTCTATGAGTCACTAGTGCATATTTATGCAAGTGAATTACAATGGGAGTTTGAATTCTGTGGTGGGCCAGCAATGTGCTTTTATAAACCAGAAAATGGCTATGTTCTTAGCAAGACAGTCCTCATTGATTAGTGCTCTGCTTCATTTTCAAGTATTTTTTTAAAAAATCTTGTATATATTAATACATTGAAATTATGTTTATATTGGCGTAGGTTGGAGTTAATTTAGGAAGGAATCCCTAAGTGTGTTTCCATTTATGGGACTGTCCTGAGCAGGTCCAGGATCACCCAGCAGTGTTGTCTTTTGTTTGGTTAGTACCAGGTATGTTCCCTTTTCTATTTGGAAAACATGGATAGATCCAATGATGTAAACGTATTTTTTATTCTCCAGATATAATTGTTGTCTGAGACTTACTACATCAGTCTACTAACCTAGGCCTAGGTCAGGAAGCTTCAAGACTGTACAATCTATTTATGCTCAGAATGTTTTCAGCCTCTGAGACTTACTAATGAATAAGCTCACCCTTTCCAATTCTTTCTGAACTCTGGCTGATTGGTTCAACTCAGCTCTTGTGGCTCAAACTCCTCTCCAAGCTGACTGATTTCAATCTGGCTTCACCCTACTTCCCCACTCTCTCTCCTCTGACTGAATTACTCTGGCCTCAAACTAACTCTGGCAGTCTGTTCTAATCTGGGTCCTTCTCATTCTCTGGCTCATTTTGTCTTCACCGGTATCTCTCTGCACTGCCCGTTTCTCTCTCTTCTCACCCGAGTTGGGATTATCCTATTTTGTCAAATCTTTATCTGATTTGCAGTCACTTTCTCTGCCACTCAATTAGCCATCGCTTTCAAACATGGGTGCTTTCTTCTACAAACTAACTTCATCTTCACTGTTTGGGGTTAAAAAGGGTGGACTAAGTCTTATTCCATCCAGAGGGATTAAACATGTGTGCAAAGGGCTGAGGCACACCACAACTAGAAACAGGAATTTTCAGTAAATCACAGAATCTCAGGGTTCACAGTGTGGTCGAATATCCTGTAACAACACAAAGAGCTCCAGAATACCACTGGGTGAGGCAGAGTCTGACCTTCCTTAGGACATTCTCTTCTAGTCACTGGGCTGATTGCACTCACCTGTGGACGAGCTGCCCCGGTCAGGAAGGGAGAGAACTAGTTTACCCTCACTTGGTGGTGGATTGGGTTGCTTGGTGCTACTCCTTATGACCCGTGGCTGGAGCTGTCCTGCACATGGACCCTAAGGCCATGCCTCCTTATGTCACATTTGATGTTGCGTGTTTCCCCCTCAAATACAAGACTTGATATTATAAACCTCGGGGTTCGCTTTTACTTTTAGTATTTGGGTTTAAATCTAGATAAAATAGGCTATTATTTTATTTGTGTGCAAATGTTCATCTTTAGGCCTATATGAGGAAGAATTAACAAGTACCTCGTGGAGACCCCCGGTTATATGTGTAATGCTAGATGCTATGCGTAATAAAAGTCCTGGCTATGAAACCAGAATTCTGGAATATAAACCCTCTTTATGCTGTGAGACCTTGGGAAAATTTTCTTAACCTCTTAAAAATGCATTACTTTGGGTTTTCTTGTCTTTTCACATTTGAGTTCATTTGCTATTTCAATATTTGGCTGTATTCTCACTCTCAAAATTCTATGGCATTTAAAAACCTGGGAACTTTTGGCTTCTGATTCCCTTTAGCTAGGAGTCTGAGATGCATAAACGTAGCTCATATTTCAGTTTAAGGTTCTCATCTTCTACCCAAGCCCATGACCATTGGAAACCTCTCCTTCACTTTGTCTCTATCACAGTTGATAGATAAAATTAGGCCAACCCTGTACTACTCACAACTATTCTTAGTTTTAAGAAACAGAACCAACCTACTTGAAGGAACTAATGGAGATTTATAATAAAGGAATTATCTCATAGTATCAAGGGCTCACTGAGACCTTCGAAGCCCCTTGACTCTGGAACTAGAAACCTTGAACAGAGGTGGCTGAGTGTCACTTTCCTCTCTTGGTAACCCTTAGAATCCTAGTCTTGGTATAGAAGTCTTTCTTACCTTACTTCTTGCACAGGATAAGCAAAGAGCCTTGGACTCAGTGCATTATCGTTTTACCTGTCAACTCACTGCTTACCCCAAGTTACTGCTAGTTCCTAGCAAAGAAGAAATCGCTGATCTACCTCAGAAGTGAGAGCTCAGTAATGTGCCTGTATGGAGCTACTCAGAAGGAACTCAGACACACCGTGAGTGGGTGTTTAAAATTCTGACCAGTATTTCTTTGTTCTTAACTCACCATGCCCAACTTCATAGACTCTACAGTGCTTGTAGGTATGAAGAGACTGTTTTCTTACTGTCTCCTCTTAGCCTTTGACAGTAACTAATTGGATTATTGGCTGGCCATATACACTGCTTTGATCTATTTTACTGTTCCTGTGTACAAGGGAAGTAGAGTTTGGGGGTTAGGTTCCAGAATATAGTGCTGGAAGCTGTACTTGGAAGAAGGACATTTCGTGAGTTTCCAGCAAGAAAGGGTGCAAGAGACACCTTTTCAGTCAGTGTTCTGCACTCCGCATTAAGTGAGATGTAGTTTGAACATGTTAGAATGCAGTCAAGCTGAATGTTATAGAGGGCATTTGATGTATTCTGAGCATAACAGCTATCATCTTCAGCAGGTAACTACTTTCAAAAGACCAAGGTAAGCCCATTGACTTGTAAGAGAAGGGGACATTGAACTCTCAACTTGGATTCCCACTCTTACACTTCCCACTCAGCTGTGTATGACTTTACCTTAATTTCAAGGGGCCTAGTTATTGTGGAAGGTGCCAGAATACATATTGTATAAAAGGTTAACTAGAGAGGGGATCCTGTATATGCCACTATGGGGAAGCTGTCATCTATTTGGAGATGAGACTTTAAGGGTAGGGGTTACAGAGTGTTTCTCTGTATAGCCCTGGCTGTCTTGGAACTTTATAAACCAGGCTGGCCTTATACTCAGAGGTCTCCTTCCTCTGTCTCCCACGTACTGGGATTAAAGGTGTACACTACCACTGCCTGGAAGGAGTAAGGCTTTTTGATGGTGTGGTTGTTTGGAATGTTGTTTCTGTATATGATCTGAAAGTAAGCCCAATAAGCTGATGTGTTTCCCAAGCATTGTATAGGTACCCTGTCTAGGGGTGGAGGGAGAGGTGCTCCTTTGTACCTCTCTAGGGATGCTGTTCATGCAACAATGAGAAGTAAATGGTAGCATTTTCTGTTTCACATCAAAGGCCAGGGTTGGGGAGCATTTGCTTTGGTTCCATGGTTCTGGACAATGGCTCCACATGAGAGTCACTTGTGGAAAAAAATCAGTGAGAGTTTTGTCATGAGTTTGAGAGAAAAGTATTGATTTTTGATTCCCAACTGTGGGATTTCTACTACTGGGTGGTTCTGGTTGTTTCTGTAAACAATCCCTTACCTATGATCTGAAAGCAAGCCCAATAAGCTGATGGGTTTCTCAAGCTGGGCTTAGATTCTCCTGTGCTTTGTTATAGGTGCCCAAGATTGATAGTGTAGACTGGGTGGTAGTAACATTTGAAGTGACTTGTGATTTTGATATCTTCATAGGACTAATTATCCTGTGAAGACCGAAGGTAATTCAGACTGAGTCCCCAGAAGTGGCAGAGGTCTAAACATGTTAATGATTAGGGCTACAGTGAAAGTTGTCATGGACAATTCCTTTTAGACCAGGATCCTATCTAGTATATATATGAAGAAAGCAACTCATTAGGTTTGAGCCAGTTGAGTAGCAGGTGTATTAGGTAGCCTTCATTTGGGGCTGCTGGACATCAACAGTAAGCACTCATGCTTCTGAAGTAGTGAGTCTACTTTTTGTATTGACTGTCCCTTCATTCCAGTGTCAAGTTACAGTTTTTTGGTACAGAATGTAGCTCACAGGTCAAAGCAATGACCTTTGGCCCTTCAAAACTCACCACTCGGATAGTGTTTTTTTTTTTTTTTCTCCATGGCAAAATGTATGTGTAGTCAATTTCTGTGACTTTCCTTGGGTTTTCATCTTTTTATCCTATCCTAGTTAGGGGTACTATTGCTGCGATGAAACATCATGACAAAAGGGAGGGTTTATCTAGTCTATACTTCCAAGTCACTGTTCATCATTGAAGGAACTCAGGATAGGGCAGGAACCTCAAGGCAGGGGCTGATACAGAGACCATGGAGGGGAGCTGCTTACTGGTCTGCTCTTCATGGCTTGCTCAGCTTGCTTTCTTATAGAACCCAGGACTGTTAGCCCAGGGTGGTACCACCCATAGTGGGTTGAGTCCTCCCCATCAATCACTATTTAAGAAAAATGTTCTACAGGTTTGCCTGTCTGACCTTAAGGAGGCATTTTCTCACTTGCAGCTCCCTCCTCTCTGATGACTCTCTTGTGCCAGGTTAGCATGAAACTACCCAGCACACATGGCATTGAAAAGAAACTTCTTAGATTTGCATCTCATAGGAGAGAAAAATATCCCCTGTAATAAGGGCTTTGTGTCCATGTAGTGACAGGCTTCTGTCTAACATTAATTCTAAAGTTAAGGTTAGCTAGTATTCATAGAAAGCATTCCTTTAATGCAGTCTTTATTTTCCCAACTTGCATAGTCTTAGCTAATTTTGAAAAGAAATACAATCTCTTAAATCTCATGATCATGTAAGATTAAAATTTGCCTTTTCCCCTGAGCTTTCTTCCTATTCACATATAGTTATGTTTTGATTTCTGCCTCTGACTTATAAAAAAATTTCCCAGTATTGTGGTTAAAGACTTAGCAAGCTCCCTAGCTTATTTCCTTTAATTGTCTTTACAGGAAAATTATGATTGTTCAGCAGTGTTATCTGGTCCTTACTAGATAATGTAGACAAATGTTTCCTTCCCTTTCTTATTTTTTCTACCTCTTTCTGTGTCCTAGCCATAATCATTAGTTACATTTTTTTTTAAGTCACATGGAAACTTATTGTAGAAGCTTCCTAACACACACACACACACACACACACACACACACACACACACACACACACACACGAATTAAAATGGAGTGACTTTATAAGAAAACACTATTGTCCCTGTTAGAAACAAGAAGCTTGCGGGGAGGCAACAGGGGTTCGTTCTTGTTGTTTTTGTTTGTTTGTTTGTTTTTTGGAGGGGAAACTTGGAAAGGAGAAACCATATGACATGTAAATAACTAATAAAAATAAATAAATAAAAAAAAGAAATGAGAAGCTTGTATATGGGAAGCCCAGGACCAGAAATAGCTTACTTATTTTACAGTTGTTAGCCAGTGAGGTCCCATAGAGTCTTCCAAAACATTCCATGCTACTATCAGTGCTCTTGACGACTGTCTAGAACATGACAGTAAAACCCTGTTATTGAAGGTACCACATAGGGATCCTTCAACACTGAGAAACCAAGCTAACTTTCCTGGTTAGTTTTCAGAGCTCTGGAAAGTCCTGTGTGTGCTACTGAGGGGAAACATAATTATTTCTAGCTGTGAACTCTGCAAGCTACAACAATGCCCAGGGGTGCAGTAATGACACTAAATGTCCTGGGAGTAGTGTTTTACTTTCTAGTTGAATTTAAGGCTTGTTCTATAAATTGAAACTCACATCTGCCATTAGTATAGAGGCAAAGAACCTGTGGCTTGTCACATATTAGACTGTGGAGAACCAACTATTACTTTGCTATAATAGGTGTAATATTAAACAGACTTATCATGATTTATTGTCAATCCCGTAGATTACTGTGTCTCTCAACCCTTGTCAGAGAAGCTCCTTTTTAAGGTGGACATTTAACACAGAAACTCACAGTTGGCTACAGTGCAGAACATAAGAGATTACAGAATGCCCACTCAGGCCTAAGTAGGGCATTTGCGTCAGTTGCCCCCCTGCCGAGGCTCATGGATCCTTGAAGGGGAGGTGGTAAAGGATTGTGAGAACTAGAGGTAGTAGATGGCTTTAAGGAATCCAGCAAGACATTGCACTGTGCATTACAGCAGCTGAGACAGCCTGTAAATGAACCAGGCAAGCTCGAGCCAGACAAAAATTTCATCCTGGAGTGTAAAATGGGCAC
This sequence comes from Mastomys coucha, assembly GCF_008632895.1. Classification (NCBI taxonomy): domain Eukaryota; kingdom Metazoa; phylum Chordata; class Mammalia; order Rodentia; family Muridae; genus Mastomys; species Mastomys coucha. Next base: position 19,015,261 of record NW_022196903.1, on the reverse strand, counting down.
AGGGGCTCACCTTTTGTAAGTAGCAATTAGAAGTTGATAGTTACTGGGTGACAGTTACAGTTTTCTTTAAGGGGGGTGTCCCCTGGTCCACTAGCATGCTCTAGTGGAAGGCCACACATCCAAGAATAATCGGTGCACTAATTATTAGACTTCATGTTTTTTGTTTTTGTTTTTGATTTTTTAAAGAAAACAGGAAGTTGTGTAGGTAAGGGATGGGGAGTTGACTGGGGAGAAATTGGGTGGGGGGGAGAAGTGAATATTATCATAATAAATTGTATGGAATTCTTTAAGTACAAACAAAAATGAGAAAAATTAAAACTAGTAAGAAATGTCTTATGTTTTTCAGATAGTGGGTATAGTAGTACCTTTCATGTTAACTGGAGGTTGCTACTCTTCAGCTTCACTAATTTTTTGTATGTGACTTTTCTTGGTAACTTGTAATTAGGTTTTGATAGTCTATACAAGCAGTGCTGCCTATACATGTTATCAAGTAGTACCTCCTATTAGTGACATAGTATGATTCTTATTGGCAGCAACTGGTGATAGATTTCTTCTCATTTCGAGTTTCTATCCTTTTCAGCATTGCTTTGTACAATTTCATGGTCAGTGTTCATGATGGCCATTTACCTGTGTGGCAGCATAAAAATGAAATACTTCAATACTTGCCGTGGTTATTTAACTATATTTAGTGAGGATTGACGAATCACTGTGGCAGTCCATTATAATCGAAGTGGGTTATGCTTGTATTTTTAACATAAGACACGCTTGCTATTTACCACAAGTATATGTAGGTGCACTTGTATCTCTTTATTCTCTTAGCTGACAACGTGGGGTCTTTGCATCTTCACTGTAAATCAAATAGCCAGCCAAACCTGAATGTTAATATGGACACCTTCAGATGAGTAAGAGAGTCCTTGTGCCTGCTGATTGTGTGTTTGTTCCTTTGAGCCCAGCCCCATAGTGGCTCACTTAAAATCCACTGTAGAGTTCATGACAGACCTAGCGAACAGTATTGACTGACGTTCCTCAGCACTGTGGCTGCCAAGTTGAAAGCACCATAGGAGCAGCATTGTTCACTCAGTTATGTTCTTCTGTGGATAAGCTCTCTGCCCAGGTAGATTTTCTTTCTTCTCCTCAAACTGGGAGTTGTCCACACTTTGAGCCGCAAAGCCAGAGTCCACGCAGCGATCCCATCACCCAATTTCCAGCCATATCCTTGTGCTGTGTCACTCACCAGTAGCCTCTTTGTGTGCCTTGCATGCTTTTAATACTCAGACTCCTCATTCTTCCTGGGACTACTTCCCCTGCAGGTTCACGGTTCAATTTTTTGCCACCTACAAAGTCCAGCTTAGCCTTGACATTCAGCCAGACATCAACCTTGAACACTATTTAATGTTTCATGGTTTTTACCTTGCACATTGCTATGTTCTCTGATGGGAGACTCAGCTTTGTATCAGTATTTTGGAGAAGAGGTTAATTGTTCAATCTCTTAACTCTTAACTATCCTGTCCATTGAATGCCCTCACCACCAGGCCCAGTGGTTTGTATGTTTGGTTAAGCACACCATTGACTCTCTCTGTTCCTTGACACTGGTTGAGCTTCTTCACTGACCATCATCCAGCACACAGAGGCTGTCTCATGAGATCTGAGAGCTGTAGTAGATGCACATTTACAGGGCAGTTTGACAATGTGTCCATTTAGGAGACAGTAGTAAGCTTACTGCTAGGGTCTGGGAACTCCTCCACCAAGGGTTGGTGGTCAGATGTACATTGCCAGATGTATGTCCCCACCTATAGAATGGCTTTTCCACATTATTAACACGAAGTGGGTGTAAAACCACATTTTCATGTTCATAATGAGGAAATGTGTCCTTCAGTAAACTGTCTTTTGGAAAAGCCAAGGCTATCTCATTCCTTATTTGCACAGACATAGGGATTTGGGTGGGCCATTTTCCCTTCTTAGCTTTCACTATCTTATGATGGTGTTCTTTGGTTATCCCAAGTTTTTCCAGTGATGAATTTAACTGCTTCACTTTCTAAAAAGTATTTTAGTATGTATTTATTTTGCACACGTGAGGTTTTCTTTAGTTAGTGGCCCTTAAATAGCAATTCTGCTGTCTTTCCCCATAGGTATACCTAGTGGATCTCTCCCAGCACAGCTGGGGGTGGGGTCTATTGACATTTTACCTCCACTTAATGCAAATGGAAGAATACTCTGGAGTCTCTATTGACTTTTAGACAGGACTGTTACATAAGATCAGTTTACAGATGAATAGTTTTAAACCATATTTATGCAGCAATAATTTTCTTCAACAGTTCACACAAGTGGGGGGCTACCTACAAGATCAATTTTCTAAGTGATTATCATTCTGGACCTTGTAAGTTCATACTTTTAGGAATTATTATTATTATTATTATTATTATTATTATTATTATTATTATTGGCATGTGTGTGATTCTTTTGCATGCTTCTTAATATTTATGTACCTTCATTATTTTCATATTTTACAGACAACTTCAATTTCAAAAACTGTTTTTTTCCTATCAAAGTACTGTTGGATAGGAAAGTAACCTTCTGGTGGTTTTAGGGGAATTGCATAACTTTTTTCAAATGCTGTTCTCATACATAGGTCTAGAATTACATAAGGTGACTTTTTGTCCATATGTGCTTGACATACACTTACTATGCAATTTTTAATTATTTTGTGTGAATAATATATATATATATGTATTTGAATGTATCTATGCACAGAAAGGAAACTATCTCTCATAGCATGATTTATGTTACCTTTGTATTTTCAAATCAGAATGAGACTACTCACCTCTTCCTTTGGGTGCAGTAAGATAGTTTTTCTTTTACAGTAAATTGGTATTTCTCTTTTCATAGATTTTCATTTATTTTGAAAGGAGAAGGCTTCCATAACTCATTACAAATTCCAGTCGCTGGCTTTTATATTTGAGTTGGCATTCTGGGAGCAGTTGCCATGTGTGCTCTTTCTCCACAGGGACCCTCTGCTAACCCATTCTTCTAGCACTTCCAGTAGGAAGGGATCTATGATCTTCTGCAGAATTGATTGAGTGGCAATGATGAGTTTCTTCACAAGTTCAGGGTTTGGCCTCTGCCGAGATGAAAAGCTAGAAGTGAGTTTCATGTGATTGAAAATTTGTGACAGTAATTATAGTGACTTAATATAAAACAGCCATACTGTCTTTTGTTCTGATGAATGATTGAAACATTTCCCCATTTTTCTCTTGGGCCCTTTAAAAACATTTTATTTTATTGTTTTTTTAAGAAATTATGTGTGTTGGGGGGAGAGTATTGAACACAGATTACAGTTCCTGCAGGGGTCAGGAAAGTCATTGGATGCCCTGGAGCTGGAGTGTCAGGAGGCTGTGAGACATCTGAGATGGGTCTTGGGAACCAAACTCAGGTCCTCTGCAAGAGCAGCACGCACTCCTAATGCTTAAGCTATCTCTCTGGCCCTCTCAGGTCCTATTTAACTCAAAACTAGATGTTATTTGTCTGCCAGTGAACTACCACTGTGATAAGTTATGACGAAAGTTTGTAAGTGAAGACACTGTTTTTGGAAGACTAGGGTGCTTCTCCTTTTCAGGATACAAATGGCATGGGGTTATATTTTTATTAAGAGAAAGGGGAAAGAAATCACAACATGGTAAGGACAAAGTACTGTGTTTTTGAAATCAGAGTTTAATACAGAACTAAGTTGCTGAGAGCCTACTTAAGGGTGAAGTGTTGCATTTTTTCTCTTTCTGTTTTTTTTTTATTTTTTTTTTTAAGCAAGACAAAAAGGAGTTTGGCATTCAGAGTTTGAGCAAAGAGAGATTGGCCAAATCACAGCTCTCTCTCAATCACTCCTTTCTAGCTCTTGCACCCTCCCTCCCTCCTTCTGCTTTTTCCTCCCTCCCTCCCTCTCTCCCTCCCTCCCTTCCTCCCTCCCTCCCTCCCTCCTTCCTTCACTTCCTCCCACTCTCCCTTATTTTCTGAGCCAAGGTCTCTCACTAGATTTGGAGCTCAGATATGGGCTAGTTTGGCTGGTCATTGAGCCCCAGGGATCCACCTTTCTCTGTTTCCCATATCTGGTATTAGAGAAGGTCCATAGCACCTTGCTTTTGCATGCCTGCTGGGATCTGAACTGGGGTTTTCTTGCTTGAGGGAGGTAATTCACCTACCAAGACATCTCTTCTGCCCCTACATAGAGGTGTTTCTCTTAATGCATCGTCAAAGTTCAGTTTTAAGTTCCTAATGTTAATGCTTTAAACTTAAGTCTTCCATTATATAGAAGGCTTCATGGTATCACACCGCTCTTTCTGTTGCCAATTAACTACTTAAAGCCTCTACTTCTCTTTATCCTAAGTTTCCTTGAGTGAAAAGTAGGCTTGCTTTCCTCAGTGGTCTCCTGTTGCCACTTCAGGTCCTCCACTTCGATTTATTAAATCGTAAGGGTTTTTTTGAGCAAAAAGTTGGCTTGCTTTCTTCAATGGTGATATGTTTATGAGTATTTTCTTTTGGGTTTCATGATTTGTAGCTTGGATCTATAAATGAAAAATGTCAAATGATTTTTGGGAAATCAAGTACAGTGGTGTTAACCTTTTATTTTTATAGCTCAACTGATTTTTTTGCTATCTAATTAACATTTTTGTTTTATTTGTTTTGTGAACAAAGTACTCAGTGAAAGATTTAAGATCCTCCAGGGTCAGGATACAGTTGTTTCAGTTATTACAAACTCAAAAGGCAGATTCATGAGCAGTATGAATTGTTTACACACTGGGTGTGAAGCACATACTTTGCTTCTTAGATTATTGATGCCCTTACTGGGTGTTTACCTTGAAATCTTTGCATATTGTTGTGCAGGATTATTTTACTTCTTTGTAAACCTTTTAGGGTCAGTGAGATTTTCTTTATGTAGCTATAAATTGTAGACTCTTAACAGTGTAAGCCATGTCATGTTTCTGAGGCACTGTTCATTAAGGGAATACCAACATTAGTCTGTGCTTATTTCATGTGAAATGGAGTTCTTTCTATGAATTCTGTATTTATTCTGCCTTTATATCTTGCAGTAGGCACGCACTGCTTCACTGATTTCTCTAGGGTGAAATTTCTCCAGAGTATGGTGCTTGGGTAAGATCAGAGATCCTGGAAACAAACAGGATGAGTTTCAAGGGTGGTTCTGCCCATTACTAGGTCTGTCACAGTGAGCATGCTAAGAAACACATTTTCATACCTTAAGTTTCTCATCTTGAGGTGAGGATGGTCTCCCCCACACTTGTCCTTACTTTCTCACCATTATCACTAATATGAAGTTCAAGAAATAGCTGTGTTGTTACTTTATCTTATGAATATATCACTGCCTTGTCTCCTTTCTCATATCCTTTTTTTAGGTGATGGGTAGGGGCAGAGAGTTGAGACAGGGTTTCTCTGTCTATCCCTGACTGTCCTGGAACTCACTCTGTAGACCATGCTGGCCTCAAATTCAGAGATTTGTTTGCCTCTGCCTTCCAAGTTCAGGGATTAAAGGTGTGTGCCACCACTGCCCGACTTTTCCTTCCCCTTACTCTCTTATTATATCATTACAGTATTTGGAAACGACTATCATTTGTCTTTTGACTAAGTGTGGCTTAAGTGAACTATAATTTGTCATAAGTGAATGTATGCTTTTTGATGGGCACCTTTTGTTATAAAAAGCTATTTTGGGGCCTTATAAAATAATATTGCAACTGTGAGAACTTAAAAAAAAAAAAAAACAAAAATGGACAGGTTTCACCATGATTTGGGGTGGTTCATTGTCATCTTAAAACTCTGTTAACTTTTACAATGATTATTTAAATGCATTGAGTTTATAAAGTAATGGAAACTGATGGATGACCTAAAGTTGTTTTGAGTATAAGTGGACTACAAGAATGTAGAACTACAATGTAAGATTTTCCTACAAAATTTATGGCATACCTTTTTTTTATATGTAACATGATATAAAAGAAAGTTTCCTGACTCTATGGCCAGTGCATTTTAGCATTCATCTCTCTTATTTTTCTATTATACAATATACTTAAACAGTTGATTTTTTTATACGTGTGAGTAAGTAAATGTAGTAATATGGGGGGCTGGTTGAATAATGCATTGTTTCTCATTGTCAAGGGTGTAACATAAACAAAATTTATATATTGTTTCATATATCCATGTGTAACAGAGAGTTAGTTGGTAAATCATGTATTCTCTATTCCCATGTTAATGGAAAAAATAGATCACATTAGAAATGATTTGAATCACTAACGTTAATGCATTATCTTAATGGTTATCTTAATTGATCATGCTGGGAGAGGACTGTGCTCTCTGGTGACTGTGGAGATGTATATAGTTCTAGGGCCTCATGCTGGCCCATTTATTCCAGCAGTGCTGTCATGTCTTCTGACTTTAATTTCAACAGACTGTTGGTTTAAAGATGAAGAAACTTTAAAAAAAATGTTGAACTTGAATTATTTGACATTTTTATGTTTCGTTCAGGATTGCTGGCAGAAGAGACAGCCCAGCTGAGACCTTTGGGAAAGTAAGAAGGTTCTTTGGTACATCAGAGTGACAAAGGTGTCCTGTGGCCTCCAACTCCTCAGCTGAATACCAGCCGGGCCCTTCCATTATCCACAGCAAATTATGGATCAGTAATATTGTCACTCAGGAAAAAATGTAAAAACACTCCTAACGTGAGAAAAACAAACCATTAAACCATGTCAGTCTTTACTGATAGACATTGGTTCTTATGTTGGGTCAAGTTTGTAAACTGTAAGGAAGTGGTAAAAGAAGGCATTTGGGGAATCAGAAAGAGCAATAGAACTCAGAGAAGAGGACATAGAGTAAGCATCTTTTCACTGCTTTCATACATGATTTCTTTTTAACCTTTAGTTTTTTTTTTTATTTTGTCATATTTTTTAGATTTTATAAGATATTGTAATAATAAAAATGAGTATTATAAAAGTTGTTTGGTATAAAACAACAATCAATTGAACAGTCTTATGTAGATGCTTGTTACAGCAATACTGAAGATACATATGTTTTTCTCAATATACATTTTAAATAACTCCAAACATATTAACTGTATATTTTAAAATAATACATCACTACTAGTTTCTTTTTAAATGAACATAACTAGTTAAAGTTGTTTTGCTTATTTTTTTTGTTATTATTTTGTTTTTAGTAGAGCTTAAAATCTTGGCTCTTACTGTGGGTATAAGCCCAAAATAAGACATTGGAATTTTTAGACATTGGAGTTCGTTGTAATAAGACCCTCACATCACCAAAGGATTTTACCTCCATAGTAGCTAAGCTAAGAGTTGATAGTTCTACTGTACCAAGGAATGAATTGTAGGCATGATTTTTGGATACAGACTTCCTGCTATGGTCAAAGTTATTTGACTTGAGTGATTGTCTTCATTCTTAGCCCACAGGGGACAGGTTACATTCATTTAAGAAATGGTGTGTGTATTAAGATGGTCTATCTGTGAAGTCATTCACCAAATGTTTCAATGAACAATGGTTCTGCTTGGAGGGTGGCACAGACATTAGGTGAGGGTAAGAATCTGGTTCATTGGCTGTGATGATTTGGAAAAGCATTCATCTCAGAGAAAGAGTAACTTATAAAAATCCTCTTCTTCAAAATTGACATAATAATTATAAATATCAAACAAAGTATTCAGTCTCACTCTTTGTTGTTCTCTTACAAGCCACCTCCCAAGTTAATTGTCTACGTTTCTTTGGGCTGTATAAATAATTTTGAAATATGTAAGCTGTTCTGAAAATCATAGTTTAGTGTAAAAACATCAAATAAACAATCCTACTAATAGGCTGAGATAGGAGAAGCATGATTTCATGAACATTATTTGGTACATAGCAAGACACTATCAGGTACAAACAAGCAGAAAGTGTATATGGATTGTACAATATACAATCCTATTTCTCCAATAACCAAATAAGAGAGACCACTGGATGATAGCCAACAAATTTCAAAATCCTCATACTTTTGAATTTCAATCAATTAGAATATGTGGGTAATATTAATTTTCATATTAAGAGATATGAAGGAAAAGTAATTGTTACTTCCTGTTATTTTTGTTATTGGAGGTGGAATTAGGTATGTGTGGGTTTGTTGAAAGATTACTTTCTTGCTTCTTATAGGGTGTAGTTTTGCTCCTTATGTTGGTGTTTTCCATCTATTATCCTTTGTAGGGCTTGATTTGTGGAAAGATTGTGTAAATTTGGTTTTGTCATGGAATATCTTGTTTTCTCCATCTATGGTAATTGAGAGTTTTGCTGGGTATAGTAGCCTGGGCTGGCATTTGTGTTCTTATAGGGTCTGTATGACATCTGCCCAGGATCTTCTAGCTTTCATAGTCTCTGGTGAGAAGTCTGGTGTAATTCTGATAGGCCTGCCTTTATATGTTACTTGACCTTTTTCCTTTACTGCTTTTAAAATTCTTTCTTTGTTTAGCGCATTTGTTGTTTTGATTATTATGTGATGGGAGGAATTTCTTTTCCGGTCCAGTCTATTTGGAGTTCTATAGGCTTCTTGTATGTTCCATGGGCATTTCTTTCTTTAGGTTAGGGACGTTTTCTTCTATAATTTTGTTCAAGATATTTACTGGCCCTTTAAGTTGGGAGTCCTCACTCTCTTCTATATCTATTATCCTTAGGTTTGATCTTCTCATTGTGTCCTGGATTTCCTGGATGTTTTGGGTTAGGATCTTTTTGCTTTTTGCATTTTCTTTGACTGTTCTGTCAATGTTTTTTATGGTATCTTCTGCCCCTCTTCTATCTCTTGTATTCTCTTGGTGATGCTTGCATCTATGATTTCTGATCTCTTTCCTAGGTTTTCTAAGTCCAGGGTTGTCTCCTTTTGTGATTTATTTATCATTTCCCCATTTATATCCTGGATGGTTTTGTTCATCTCCGTCACCTGTTTGATTGTGTTTACCTGTAATTCTTTAGGGAATTTTTGTGTTTCCTCTTTAAGGGCTTCTAGCTGTTTACCTGTCTTCTCCTGTATTTCTTTGAGGGAGTTATTAATGTCCTTAAAGTCCTATATCATCATCATGAGAAGTAACTTTAGATCTGAATCTTGCTTTTTCCAGTGTGATGGTGTGTCCAGGACTTGCTATGGTGGGAGAATTGGGTTCTAACTGTACCAAGTAACCTTGGTTTCTGTTGCTTATTTTCTTACACTTGCCTTCAGCCATCTGGTTATCTCTAGTGCTACCTGCCCTGGCTAAATCTGACTGGGGTCTGTCCTTCCTGTGATCCCTGTTGTGTCAGAACTCCTCAAAGTCGAGCCGTCTCTGTGATCCTGTGATTCTGGGATCCTATGATCCTGGTCTTATTAGAGCACCTGGGAGTACATCTTCCTCTGGGAATTATGGGACTGGCTGCAGAATTTATGCCCAAGGTCTGCTCTGGGTACTGGCCCAGACAGACTGGAAGAAACCCATGCCACTGGGCTGGTGGAGTTCCTGTGTGCCTGGGTCTTGCTGGTCCCAGATACTCCAGGTGTTGGGACAGATGTTGTGTCCTCCTCACCTCTAGCCCTATGATCCTGGGGGTGCCTGGAAATGGAGGTTCCTCTGGGTGTTGTGGTCTGGCTGCAGAATTTGCACTGGCCCAGATAGATTGGAAGGAACCCTGGACTGGTGGAGTTCCCCCATTCCTGGTTCCTGCTGGTGCCATTTACTCCTAGTATTGGGACAGATGTTGTGTCCTCCTCCCATACATGATATTTTATGGTTGTAACAAAAATCAAATGCAACATATAACACTGTAAAAACAATACTTAAAAGTAGAGGAGGCAAAGGGAACTGAATGAAAAGAAAGTTTCCATGCCTCCACCCGAAGGTGATACTGTACTTGTATTAGCAGACTCTTATAAATCGTAGATGTGTTCATATACCCTCGTGTATAAAATACTCTGAGAAACTAGAGCATTATCAAAACAAACTATATTGAGGGTGCTTTAAGAGACTAAGATCAGTTCTATAAAGACAGTCTGAAAACCTGAAGCAAAATATGTAAAAGAAATTGAAATTGAGGAACGGGAGCCAGAGGGAGTAGGTAGAAAAACAATAACAAGAATCATTTAAATAGTACCCTGTAATGACCATCTTGAAAAAAGTGTTCTAAATGTTCCACACAAGGTAGAGAGACTGTAGAGTACCAATTATAACTGAGTTGAAAAACTCATTTCTCATCTAATGACATAGGTGAATTCAAAGTAAAAGATTGGAAGAAATTATACCACACAAACATTAATCAAAGACAAGAATGGGTGTATCAATATTTGACCATTTAGAGTTTGAGCAAAGAAAATTATTAGCAACAAGGACAATTCATAATAATGACAGGGTAAGTGCACTAGAGACATGGGATTTTGGACAGCCATCTGCATGTCAAACCACTGAGCTTCAAAATGAAGCAGAAGTGTATGGAACAGAAAGGGAAAGGGGGCGTTTGCAGAGCTGGCTCAGGGTGTTAGTTACTGCCTCTTTTTCTCACTGACGATCCGCAGTGCTACAGAATGAAACAGCACAGGCCAACATCTGATATTGCACTGGCCTTACTGGTAACTCCATCCCCTCTTAAAAGAAATCTTAGGCACTGTTGATTTCCATCTGTTACTATTATGTGATAGATAGTCGTGTATAGATTTTTTTGGTACTGTTTTTGTTTGATATGGCTATTGTGGCAGTCGAAGCTTTAATTTTCTCTGTCTTACTGTGGTAACTGTTTCTAGGGGGTTAGAGCCTCCAGCTGTAGTCATATATTATGTTTTCAGCTTGAAGAGTTTGAATCCATTTGTTTGCAGCTGTTTTTGTGTACCTATGCATGTAGGTCATCTGTGTGTGGGTGAATTGGCTCCGCCTATTATGTAATATCTGTGCTATCCCCATTGCCCTCCTTGCTCTGAAGTCTGACTTATCTGGTACGTTGTCAGGCCTGCTTGGCTTTGATTAATGCTTGCATGTGTCTTCTTCCGTACACTGAAGTTTCAGTTTGCCTGTGTCATTATGTATTTGAGATGAGTTTTCGTAAGCAGCATGTGACTATGACTAAAACATTTTTAAATCCACTCTACTTTTCTCTAATTAGAGTATTTAGCCCATTGACGTACCACATGACGATGTTTAGATTTAAGTTATTAGCTTACTTTGTGGTTGACATTTTCTTTCATTTCTGTTTTCTTTTCATTGCCCTTCTGTGGGTTTCTCGGATGTATTTCAACATTTCATTTCATTCACCTGTTGTTTTTCTCTTCCAGAGGTTATTCTAAATATTATTGAAATATGTATAGATTATCACAGTTTACTATTGGTTCAGTGCTTTAACAGTTGGCACAAAGTATAGAAACATCTCCCTCCCCTTAGATTATTTTCTCTCCCTCCTAGATCAACACAAGATCATATTGTTTTTTTTTTTTTTTT
>NW_022196903.1:18930138-19003780 GCF_008632895.1 Mastomys coucha | reverse complement strand
CTAAATGTAATTCGCAAACTCAAGAAAAGCAGGAAAGCGGCCCATCTTTCACCATCTGCAGAGCACTGTGGCGGTTTTGATCTTTCTTTCCTCCTCTGTTCTTAGCTGCTGCCGCTGCTGCTTCTGCTTTGACTTGAGTTTCTTCTACTCTTAAGTCATCTTTTTATTGGAAAATTCACTTAAGCCTTCTTTTAGAGTAAATTTACTGACAAAAGTTCTCTCAGCTGTCTCTTATTATCTGAGGATATATTGATTTTCTCCTTATTTCCTGAAGGATGTTTGGATAGATACAAGATTGTAGATTGACCACCCTTAAATTACTTTTGCTCTTTAACTTCTAGCCCTTATGGCTTCTGAGGAGACTTACCACCACTCCAAATTTCATATTGTTATTTTTCTGATCTACTCTCTGAAGGTTTTGTCTTGTTTTTAGAATTCAGAGTTTTAGTGATGATGTGCCTTGAAATAGACTTAAACTTTGAAATGTCTTGCCTTCTTTAATCAATAAGTTTATGTGGAATTTAGACACATTCTGCTATTTCATTCTATAACTCTAGTGACATCAAATAGGGGTTATTTGCAATAGTTCCTCAGGTCTCCATTATTTTTCTCAGTTATTCCCACCACCAATATTTTGCTTTCCAATTTACTGGCATTTTTCTTCTTCTTCATTTCAGCAATTCTACCAGTGAGCCTCAAACACTAAAATTTTAGTATTTTATTATACACTTCATTACGGAACTTTTAGTAATTTTATATCCTTTGTATCATTTTTCATTAGCTTAAGTCATACTAATACTTGATCTTTCAAGCATAATTTCATAATCAATAGCTTCAAAATATAAGAAATCTGATATCTCTGCCACTTCTGTGTCTGTGGTGTCTCTTTTGAAACTTAGATATTTTCCTGTTCTGTCTTGATGTGCTGATACTCTGTGATCCTGGATGTTATTTAAAGTATGTGAATGGGGATCTCTCTCTCTCTGTCTGTCTTTCTCTCCCTCCCCCTCTTTCCCTTTCTCTCCCCCTCTCTCTCTCCCTTCTGCTCCCTCCCTCGCTTTCCCTCTCTCATTGTCTCTCTATCTCTCTATCTCTGTCTGTCTCTCTGTCTCTCTCTGTGTCTCTCTGTCTATCTGTCTCTCTCTGTGTGTCTCTGTCTCTCCCTCCCTCCCTCTCTCTCTTTCTCTCTCTCTCCCTCTCCCTCTTCCTCTCTCTATCCCTCCCTCCCTTTCCCTCTCTCTCTTTCTCTCTATCTCTGTCTCTGTCTCTCTTTTTCTCTCTCTGTGTCTCTGTCCTGACTCTCTCTGTGTCTCTGTCTCTGTCTCTCTCTGTCTCTCTCTCTCTGCTCCCTCTTTGTGCGTGTTTTCAGGACAAAGGAGAAATTGTCTTATTTTCCCCCAGGTACCAGCCCAGGCTCTCCACTCTGCATCAATGCCATGTGGGTGGGGCTCTGCATGGCTGCTGGGCATCGCTAGAGATGCTACTTGTTGTTCTCTGCAGTTTTCACAGAGGGCCATGGTGAAAGCTACAGCTTCTGTCAGGCCTCCTCTGCCACCACTTGGGACTGGAATTGTGTCAGTTCCCTGCATGCTGCCTGTGCCCTGGACTGCCCACTGCCTGACCCTTCTTGCCCTTGAGGGTTGGAGGTGAGGTGGCACTGAATCCAAGGCGCAGACTCCTTGAGCAGGTGGGAAGCTTCTTTAATACCCTGCTCCTGCACCCAGTTGGTCCCAACAAAGCCTCTCTTCTAACCAGCTGTTCCTGATTGGCTGGCATTGTCTATGTCAGCAATCCTTGGTCTCTTAGGCAGTCCTCAATCGGGTCCCCCTGCAGGAGATACCTTTGCAGCTGTGTGCCTCTGGCATTTATACAGAGGTGGCCATGTTGCTTCTCCTACAACTGTATAGAGGTAGAGTCTGGTTCCTCCTTTCCTTACTGACACAGGAGGTGAGAACTTTATTAGCCCCTGGTGGGGATAATAGAAATAATGGCCTCTTGTATTGGAGGTAAGGGATGGTGAGTATGAGTGAAATTGGTAGATTACATCAATGTAAACACACTGCTTGAAATATTACAGTTTTGCAAAGGGTTGACATTGGAGCAAGCTAGCAATGTCTCTGCCTCTTATGTCTGTTTGAGACTGCGATTATTACAGTAGAAATTTCAATTAAAAGTCAGTAATGTTTTCCCAAAGGAAAACATTACTCCAACATCAACACTCGAAAGCAAAGATTTTATATACTCAGTGAAATCTTCATACAACACCACCTTAAGTTATGGTCACTGTTGCTGTGATGAAACACCCTGATCACAAGAGAACTGGGGAGGGAGGATTTATTTCACTCACAGTTCCATAGAACAGATCATCATCAAAGGCAGTGATAGCAGGAACTTAGAAGCAGGAGCTGACACAGAAGCCATGGAGGAGTAATGCTTGTTGGCTTGCTCCTCATGTCTTGCTCAGCCTGCTTTCTTACAGAACTCAGAATAACCTGGCCAGGTTTGGTACTACCCACAGTGTTCTGGGCCCTCAGTCACCAATCATTGATTAAGAACAAAGCCTATACCTAGATCTCATGGAGACATATTCTCAATTGATGATCCCACCTTTTAGATTACTCTAGCTTATGTAAAGTTGAATTAAAAGTAGCCATGAAAAACACTGTCCCCTCTCTCTTATACATTTCCAGTCCTATAGGTCACTACACTAATAGCTTTTGGTTTATCTATATTTCCTTGGACAATATATTTTCTGCTTATTTGTATATAATTCCTTCCATTCATGAGAAAGATACATTACTGAAATATTCTATACATTGTTTATCCTTTAGTAGTTTTCTTTTCTCTCTGTATATACCAACCTCAGCACTGCATTGTATTATATTGTTGGTGTCAAAGTTTCATTTAGAACAAAAATAATAATGAATTCTGTTGTTTTAAAGCCATAGACTGAAAACATATAATAGATGTATTTGATGTATATGTAAGCCATGTGAGAATAGGTCAATAGACATTTTCTATGCCAAACTATAAGGCAAATATTTTTTTTGATTCGTGGTAATCTCTGTTACATTACTACAGTTCTGTTTCTGTAGATAGAAAAGTAGAAATACAAATGATGGGTCCAGTTGGGATTCAGTAAGATTTTTTAATGGACAGAAAAGTGTTACATAATTTCCATGACAGGAAAGGAACAACATTCTTTTCATGTCTTCTCAACCACTTAAATATGTGAGAACATCCTTAGCTTGTGGGACCCACAGCCTGCTGACCCAGTGTATTCTCAGCACTGTTCACAGTTTTAGTGGCGAGGTCAGGATGCATCCTTCAGGGACTCTTTCGATGTTTCCAAGAATCCACGTCTGCTTCCTCTCAGCCTGATCACGGAGAGAAGAAAAAGTCACAATTATTGTGTTAGTGGCTTGCCTTGACTGAATATAATTTACTCCCTAGGATTTTGCTTATTGGTCTAGATTTGATTTTATTTCTCCTCTTCCCTCTTCCTTCCTTCTTCCCTCTTCCTTCCTTCCTCTTCCTTTTTCTTTCTTTCTTCTTTTTCAAAGATCTTATCTAGAGATCAGATGGGAATCAGAATATTTGAATAGTAGGAGTCTGTATACTTCCAAGCCATTTAAATTTTTCCTCATCCTTAGTTTATTTCATTATAAAGTGAATGCGGTCTGACTGGTTTTGCCCAGGTTCTTGCGTATGTATTTATTAAGTATTTTCAAAATAACCATAAAGTCAAGCATGAAGAGTAAATAGAATTTAAAGCTAGAACTTTAAATATTTAACTCAGACTCCACTTTCATTTCATTTTGGTGGGACACATTTAATTTAAGGGAAGATAATTTTAAATTAATGTTAATTTTGGTATATACAGTTTTGGGGAGGACAGCTGTTCTTGGTCCATGTATTTTATTCATTTTTAAAGCAACTTGACATCACTTAGTCTCCAGAGACCAGTCCCTGTCTTTATGAACAAGAACAGAAAATAATTTCTGATGATGAACGTTGCTTTTCTGTTTGGATATATGACTCCTCTCTTCTAGTTTGTAGTTTCTGGAGAATGGGAACTGGCTTGCTCCTTTTTTTAAAATTCCAATAATTTTTCATATAATTTTTGATCATATTCTTTTCCCTTTCATAACTCCTCCCAGATCCTTCCTACCTCCTCAAATCAGCTTCACATTCTGTCTCTCAAGAAAAGCCACCAAAAAAAAACCTCAAGAAAACAAAAATCAAAACTAATGAAAAGGCAAACATATAAAACAAACCAAAGGGAAAAGGAACATACAAAATACACTGCATCCACTCCTAGGCACAGGGCCTGCCCTGGAGTATATATGACAAATGGAAGTGTCACTCCATTTGAGAAAGCTGAGCAGATATCAATTGCAAATAGATTTTTGAGTAGGGGTGGTACTTTATCTTCACTTCCATATGTACTTTTTAAAATAACACATTCACCAAGGAAAACTTCCTAATATCCATTCTTGTTTCTCTGTATGTGCTGTACCAAGGATGATGCTAGGAAATTATACCATGGAGAACAGTTGTGGCACTGAGGCTGCTTGCTCTTCAGCATTACCCCTTCATCTTGGCTTGAGGTATTGAGATGCCTTTCTGCAGCCTCTACCCATTTACAGCTCTTTGCTTAAATCCAACTTGATAGAGTTCGGTTTCCCATAAGCATCTCTGTCCTGGAGAGAGTCTGCATAAGGTAATTTGCAAGTGACAGTGGTTTTGAATGGCTTTGACTGGGGAACAATAAACACTCCATTTATAGTAATCAGCAGTTTGAAATGATCAGTTTATGTGATTTCAAAATAACATTTCATCCAAAAGACTCACATGTAATTATTATAAATTAGCGTAATTAAACAATATAATTATGGTACGTTGTTCATATAATTAAACCTAAAACTGAACTTGTATAGAAAATTAAAGTGTTTGTTCCTTCTCATAATTTTGCTCTAAGTATGATTTTAGTGGGTGTGGGAAGAGAAGAAAAAACATAAGTGCAGGTGTTGATTTGCATCTTAGAGGGAGGGGCAGAAGAATCTTAGGAATGATGAAGATGTACGGACCTCACACTTTCTTGTTGGCAATAATGCTGCCTTTGAATTTTTCTTATTGCCTGTGCTACTCAGCATTCTGATGAGGTGGGAGAGGGAGAACAGGAACTCAGGCCTATGTGTTGTGATGGTAGCGTTTCCTGCTGAGTTCCTGTTGGCTCTACTCATCTGGGAATCTCAGGGACTGTCAGCCAGCATAGCAGAGAGCATCAGGTGAAAACACCAGTGCCCTTCGTGAACGCCAAGAAAACATGAGTGCTGCCTTTAGAATGTTGGGCCGAGCAGGATATTGTATTTACATGACTAAATGGCCATTCTGGGAGTGTTTGGGCCAAGTTTTAGCATTAGTTTCTTGTCTGCAATAATACTTGGAAGACTGTAGGGACTGAAACACTTGGTAAATGAATAAATTCAGTACTGTGAAGAGTCCCTGTCATGTACGTAAAGGAACCTTGCTCCTCATAACCCAAATACTCATTTTTCTGGTTGCATTTCCAGAGAAGTTTTAAAAAATAGTTTATTATTTTTACAAATTTATACAGTATATGATGCTCAGCTTGTTTGCCATTCTATACAGATTTTTTATTAAAATATAATTGTAGCACTTTCTCCATTTTCTTTTGTCCCTCCAAGTCCTCCCAAATCTCTTCTCTCCAAATTCTTCCATGCTCCCCTAAATCTGTAGTCTCTGTTTTTCCTTCAGTAGTAGTGTGTGTGTGTTTGTGTGTGTGTGTGATGACATACACATGTACCATATATACAGACACATATACCATATGTATACATGTCATACATTTCAAGGTATCTAATGTATAATTAAAGGTTAGTAGATCTGTATTTCCTAAATCTCCCCCATTTCTATTTAAAATAAATATAATACAAACCTAGCAGTAATAAATATTCCTGGTACCAATAACAAGAATCAAAAGTTCCAGGTAAGTTTTTGTTTGTTTGTTTGTTTTGTTTTTTAGGTTTTCTTTTTTTTTAATTTATTTATTCTGTATACAGCTTCCTGCCTGCATGTATGCCTGCTGGCCAGAAGAGATCACAAGATCTCATTATAGATGGTTATGAGCCTCCATATGGTTGCTGGAAATTGAACTCAGGACCTCTGGAAGAGCGGTCAGTGCTTTTAACCACTGAGCCATCTCTCCAGCCCTTCCCATAAATTTATCTCATGTCTTAGTTTCATAGAAGAAGTACGTTTAGAAACTAACAGATAGGTAGACAACATGCCTCTGTTCAGAGCTACCTGAATTTGGTTTGCTTTACATTTGAACGAGCAGTTGACTAGTACAACCCTTCATATGCCCGAAAGCAATACTTGTGTTTGCTTTGGTCTTCTTTCATGTCAAGCATGTGGTTTTTATATGCTTTGCTTCTGTAGCAGTAGGTAAAGCTGCTGGAATTTAGTTCTTTATGCTCTACCACAGGGCCTTATACTCTTGATCTGTGAAGTTGTCATGGTGGTTAAGAATAATTCCCAGGGGCCAAAGAATTCGATAGGTCTGTGCCTTAACAGTAAGGAAAAAAAAATAAAGGAATAAAAGAAAGGAACTCCACACTTTCTTTTTAAAGTCTAAATCAAAGAATTATGAAATTCTAGGAGTGCTGAGGTTATTAAAACATGACCTAGGGCTGAAGATCTAGCTCAGTAATAAAAGTGTATATACTGCTCTTACAAGGAACCGAAGTCCAGTGCCCAGCACTTAAGTCAGGCATCTCTCAACTGCCCGAAGTTCCAGCTCTATTCTGGGATGTTGGAGAAATCAGGAAGGCTGTGGTTTAAAGAGGAGAATGCACCACTCAGCTGTATTGGGAAGCATTTGATCAGGAGGTAGAAACCACAGAAATCTCGACAAGAAAAGTTTGATTTAAAAACCAGTTAACTGTAGCAAGGGATTACAAATGAAAGAATAGTTTTCTTGCTGTATGCTTAAAGTGTCATAATGCCATTGGCTGAATTGTGCTCTCCTGCCAAAGTTCACAGTTGAAATCCTAATTCCCAGCACCTCCCCCGTAACTGTATGTGGAAATGTTTCTCAATAAGGTGATTCAGTTAACAGGAGCTACTAGGATAGGCCCTCATCTAGTCTGCTTGGTGTCACTGATTTCTCTCTGCAGTGCTAAAAGTGCTTTGATTAATTACAGTATAGGGTTCCTTTTGGCTTTTTTATGTGCTCTTGCTTTTGGTTGACCCTGCCCTCCATTTGTATTCTGAGAAGAGGAAATTTGAAGAAACACACACCCAAGGTTCTGCAGGGACTTAGCAAGAAGGTAGCCATCTAGAGAAGAAACGTAATGACCTTGAACTTAGCCATGGATTCTCTAAAACTGGGAGGAAATAACTCTGTTGTTGAGGCTCCTCAGTGTTTATGGAAGCAGCAGAAAACTTCTACAAGAAAGGGACACACAGAGGAGGGAAGGCTCTTCCTGCCCCTAGTGAAATTGAGACCTCATTGAATCATGGTCTTATTCAAAGTTGGCACCATCTAGGTAGAAAGCCCCATTCCGTATTTCAGACAACTTGTTTGGCAAAGTATACTTCTTGGGAGTTTGGATGGGGCTGTAGTGGCATCTTTATAGAACGGTGTGGACAGTGGGAACATGAGCATTCTCCATAGGAGAGAGGTGTACAAGTAAGTTCACAGTGTCCCTGTTAGGATGGTCGTGTTGGAGTTCTTGTGGGGGAAGGGTGGGGCTATGACCTTGCTTTGGGCTTTCATCTGGGGTGGATCACCACTGTATGTGTCTGCTGAGAACTCTGCTTGTAGCTCAGTGACAGGATTAAGAGGAGGCAAATGGAGGAGTGAGGAGTGTTAGAACCAGGAAGGACAGATCCTTGTAGTGTCTTGATAGTATTTCCTAAGCCAAACCTAATCATGTTTACAACAAAAGGAATACTGTTTGGTTCCTATGCTCAACGGTCTCACTAACAACAGTCAGTAAATGATGAAATTGTGAGAGGAAAGACTGATGAGTTTACACCAGTTTTTCCCCTTTCCTGCCAATTAACAAGCATTAAAATTTCAGATTACTTTGACTTTTAAAATCATTTGGCTTTACGAAGTAGGCTTAAGCTAACAAATTTCCAAACTTGAATTTTAAAAAGCCATATACAAATTGAACACACACACACACACACACACACACACACATGCACGTCTGAAAAAAATTATAGCACTAACTTAACTCTTGGTTTAAATCATCTTTATTGGTATTGCTCTGACAGAATGTTTCACAAATCTCATTAATGCTGAGCTATAGCAGAAAAGTAAAAGTTACCAGGGTTGCCATTAATAGCTGGAAGACTAAGTCAACCTTGGTAATACAGTGGTTAGAGAAAAGAATTAATGGAGCAATAAATTCTAAATTCTAGCCTGCATTTCTTGATGGGAACCTTTTAAAGTTTCTTTCTTTCTTTCTTTTTTTCATTCTGTGAGTGCACTAGTAGAGAACAAATTGATGTAAGCCAAATTATTTTTATTACCATTTCTAAGTGTTTTTATTCCAACATAGAAACTAGGTAATCACAAAACTGATTTATTCACTCAAAAGGGAGCACTAACTCTGAAACACCAGAAATTTAAAAAAAAATGTTTATGTGGAGTTACCCCTATGGCTTTATTTCCTAATTTGTGAAGAATTTACCTTCTGAAGAGAAAACAAGTCCCATAGCTTGACCCTGACTCTGGAAGAATTTCTCAAACATTGAAAGTAAAACAAGCTTAGTCTAGGTTATCCCTAATTCTAGAAATAAGCACACAGCAAAGACGAGGTCTAAGAGAAATCTAAATGCAGAGGAAAGGGTATGCTATTTAGTTAAGAGAAAGGACTACTTTGTTGGAGGGGCTCCAGCTTAGAACATGTAAGCCACCCACATGAAGCTAGTGTGTTACAGGTCAGTGTTGTTCACTGTGTGGCCCCGAGCAACTTCATGCATATGAGGACCATGGTGGACTAAGAATATCCAGGTACATTTTATCTTTATTGTGGGAGCAGTCTCCCGTGACTGGCATAGGACCTAGATCTCACCGACTGCCATTCACGTAATGGTACCACTGTGGGGTGTTAGCCAGCCTCAGTACATCACAGTTCAGAGACCCTTGCGATGGTTTCTGATAGCTGCCCTTGTTGCTTTAAGGATTCCCAAGAAACGGGGGACAATCACCTTGGAAGATCTGCAGCTTAGTTTATAAACTAACAATCATGAAGAGTTTCAGCCATTTCTTTCCATGTTACACTTGGTGAAGCCATCTTCGCCTGACCAAATCCATTCATAATACCAGAAGGCAAACAGTAAAGCGACACACATGGGTGTTAGTTCAGCATCAGTCACAGCTCTCGGCTGGGAGTCAGCCAGGTAGATCTGTAGCAGATTCATACAGCTCTGTCGTCAAGACACGTGTTACCCAGCTAGGTTTGGTACATGCCTGGGACTCTAGTACATGGGAGATGAAAGCAGAAGGGTTAGGAGTTCAGGGCCAGCTTCAACTGTATGTCCTAAGTGTGAGACCCTCTTGAAACAAGAACAAACACAATCCCAAAGAGGGGAAAACAAAACTAATAGTTTATTTAAAAGGATAAGGCATACATACAAATGGTACCTAACAGGTCAAATATGTCTAGAGAAAACAGTTTCCTTGCTGAAGTCACAGCTTTGCTGTGATTAACAAGAATGTTTGTCAGGGCTGGGAATGTAGCTCAGCTCTGTAGCCCTTACCCAGAATAAACAAGCCAAGGGTTTGAGTCCTGAGAACTGAAAGAACAACAACTTCATTTTGTTAATCTCCAGAGTGGGTTAATTTCTTCATAGAATTTGAACACCTTATATCCTATTTAAAAGGGATTTTTATGTATTATTTATGTATTGTGGCTATTATGTATTATCAGATTCCTTATGGCTTTTTCAGTGTCTTTACTGTTTGCTTCCCTTTGTGTTTGTCTCCCTCAGCTCTTCCTTTCTTGTATCTCTGTGCACATCTGATACTCTTGGAGTATTGTTTCCCCTGAAAGTGGAGTTGTAAGCCATCATGTGGATGCAGAGAACTGAACTCTCTGCAAGAGCAGCAATTGCTCTTAAGCACTGAGCAATCTCTCCTGGTCTAGCATAGCTCTTTTTTTAAGTACATATTAGAGATAGCCAGTAAATATGGATACAAGCTTATATATAAGGCATAGTGAAATAGAAGGAGAAATTTTAGCTGAGTTCAAGGAAAAATCTAGGGACTATTATACATGCTGAAGACTTTGAAAAGCAAATCTTAGAGTCATTGAATGCAGGAAAACTGGCCCATTTTCATGCTTTACCATTCTGTATTATACTTTAGACTCGTAACTGACATTTTCAGTGATAAATAAGCAATCAAAAAAGTTTTAACTATTTTTCCTTTTTATTTCTCTAATACTACATCTTGTAGGTCTACCAAAATCTCTCCTAATTTACAGTTTGTTTCAGAAATACTCTATAAAAACAATAAATTAGATGAGCGTTTGTCTTTAAGACAGGCTCTGAGTGATTCTAAAATTGTCAGCTATTCATCATGGACTTTTACAGCAGATGCTTAATTATATTGAGAATCTTTTTCAGAAAACAAAAAGATAACCATAATGTAGTTTATACTCATAGTTATAAAAATATGATGAGTTATAAAAATATGATGAGTTAGTCCTTAGCATTTGTGAATATGTATTTTAAGTGGATGTTTATAAATAGCCTTGTTTCACCCTTTTTTCTTTTCTTTTATTGGTTTTTTCCCCATACCCTTGCTTCTATGAGGGTGTTCCTCCACCCACCCACTCATTCCCACCTCCCCATCGTGGCATTACCATACACTGGGGCATAGAGTCTTCACAGGGCCAAGGGCCTCTCCTCCCATTGATACCTGACAAGGCCATCCTCTGCTATACACATGCTGCTAGAGCCATGAGTCCCTCCATGTGTACTACTTGGTTGGTGGTTTAGTCCCTGGAAGCTCTGGGGAGGGTGTTGGTTGGTTGATATTGTTGTTCTTCCTATGGGGTTGCAAACCCCTTTAGCTCCTTCAGTACTTTCTCTAATTCCTCCATTGGGGACCCCATGCTCAGTCCAATGGTTGACTTCAAGCATCTGCCTCTGTGTTTGTCAGGCTCCGGCAGAACCTCTCAGGAAACAGCTATATCAGGCTCCTGTCGGCAAGCCCTTCTTGGCAATAATGGCTGGGTTTGGTGACTGTATGTGGGATAGATCCTCAGGTGAGGCAGTCTGTGGATGGCCCTTCCTTCAGACTCTGCTCCACACTTTGTCTCTGTATTTCCTCCTGTAAGTATTTTGTTCCCCACTTCTAGGAAAGAATTCTTTGATCTTCTTTCTTGACCTTCATATGGTCTGTAAGTTATAGCTTGTGTATTCCAAGCTTTTGACCTAATATCCACTTATTGAGTATAAACCATATGTGTTCTTTTGTGATTGGGTTACCTCACTCAGGATGACATTTTCTAGTTCCACCCATTTTCCAAAGAATTTCATGAAGTCATTGCTTTTAATAGCTGAGTAGTACTCCATTGTGTAAATGTACCACATTTTCTGTATCCATTCCTCTGTTGAGGGACATCTGGGTTGTTTCCAGCTTCTGGCTATTATAAATAAGGCTGCTATGAACATGGTGGAGCATCTTCTAAGATATATGCTCAGAAGTAGTATATCTGGGTCCTCTGGTAGTACTATGTCCAATTTTCTGAGGAACCTACAGACTGATTTCTAGAGTGGTTTTACCAATTTGTAATCCTACCAACAATGGAGGAGTGCTCCTCTTGCTCCTCATCTTTGCCAGCATCTGCTGTGACCTGAGTTTTTGATCTTAGCCATTCCGACTGTTGTGAGGTGGAATCTCAGGGTCATTTTGATTTGCATTTCCCTGATGTCTAAGAATGTTGAACATTTCTTTTTTTATTAGATGCTTTCTTTATTTACATTGCAAATTTTATCCCCTCCCCAAACCCCCCTATTCCACACCCCCTCTCCCTGCTTACTACCTACCCACTCCTGCTTCCCTGTCTTGGCATTCCCCTACACTGGGGCATCAAGCCTTCACGAGACCAAGTGCCTCTCCTCTCATTGATGTCCCACAAGACCATCCTCTGCTACATATGCAGCTGGAGCCATGGGTCCTCTTTGGTTGGTGGTTTAGACCCTGGGAGCTCTGGGGGTACTGGTTAGTTCATATTGTTGTTTGTCTTATGGGGCTACAAACCTCTTTAGCTCCTTGGGTTCTTTCTCTAGCTCCTCCATTGGGGACTTGTGCTCAGTCCAATGGATGGCTGTGAGCATCCACTTCTGTATTAGTCAGGTCCTGGCAGAGCCTCTCAGGAGTCAGCTATATCAGGCTCCTGTCAATAAGCACTTGTTGGCATCTACAATAGTGCCTGGGTTGGGTAACTGTACATGGGATGGATCCCTAGGTGGGACAGTCACTGGATGGCCTTTCCTTCAGTTTCTGCCCCAAACTTTGTCTTTGTATTTCCTACCATGAGTATTTGATCCCCCTTCTAAGAATGACCGAAGTCATTCCACACTGTGGAATCCAACTTCCTTCAAGAAGAAGGAAGTCCACACTGTGGTCTTCCGTCTTCTTGAGCTTCATGTGGTCTGTGAATTGTATCTTGGGTATTCTGAATTTCTGGGCTAATTATCAGTGAGTGCATGCCACGTGTGTTCTTTTGTGATTGGGTTACCTCAGAATGATATTTTCTAGTTCCATCCATTTACCTAAGAACTTCATCAATTTGTTGTTTTTAATAGCTAAGTAGTACGCCATTGTGTAAATGTACCACATTTTCTGTATCCATTCCTCTGTTGAAGGACATCTAGGTTCTTTCCAGCTTCTGGCTATTATAAATAAGGCTGCTATGAACATAGTGGAGCATGTGTCCTTATTACATGTTGGAGCATCTTCTTGGTATATGCCCAGAAGTGGTATAGCTGGGTCCTCAGGTAATACTATATCCAATTTTCTGAGGAACTGCTAAACTGATTTCCTGAGTGGTTGTACCAACTTGCAATCCCACCAGCAATGGGTGAATGTTTCTTTAGTTGTTTCTTGGCCATTCGATATTTCTCAGTTGAGAATTCTTTGCTTAGCTCTGTACCCCATATTTAATAGGGTTATTTGATTCTCTGGAGTCTTAACTTCTTAAATTCTTTGTATGTATTGGATATTAGCCCTCTATCGGATGTAGAATCTTTTCACAAGCTGTTGGTTGCCATTTTGTCCTATTGACAGTGTCCTTTGCCTTACAGAAGCTTTGCAATTTTTTGTGGTCCCATTTATACATTTTTGATCTTAGTGCATAAGCCATTGGTGTTCATTTCAGGAAAGTTCCCCGTGCCCATGTTTTTGAGGCTCTTCCCACCCGCTCCTCCCCCCCCCCCTTCTCTCTCTCTGTCATTTCAGTGTATCTGTTTTTTTATGTGGAGGTCCTTGATTCACTTGGACTTGAGCTTTGTACAAGGAGATAGGAATGGATCAATTTGCATTCTTCCCCCAGAAGTTCTTTTATTGTTGAGAATAATTTTCCCTACCCTGGGTTTTTTGTTATTCCAAATGAATGTTAAAATGACTCTTTCTAACCCTGTGAAGAATTGAGTGGGAATTTTGATGGGGATTGTATTGAATCTGTAGATTGCTTTCAGCAAGATTGTTATTTTTACTATATTAAACTTGCCAATCCATAAACATGGGAGATCATTCTATCTTCTGAGGTCTTCTTCGATTTCTTTCTTCAGAGACTTGAAGTTCTTATACATATCTTTCACTTGCTTGGTTAGAGTCACACCATGGTATTTTATATTATGTGTGACTATTGTGAAGGGTGTCATTTCCATAATTTCTTTCTCAGACTTTTTATCCTGTGAGTAGAGGAAGGCTACTGATTTTTTTAAATTAATTTTATATCCAGCCACTTTGCTGAAGTTGTTTATCAGCTGTAGCAGCTCTCTGGTAGATTTTTTTTGGGGGGGGGGCGTTGCTTATTTATACTATCATTATCTGCAAATAGTGATATCTTGACTTCCTCCTTCCCAATTTGTA
Organism: Mastomys coucha; assembly: GCF_008632895.1. Taxonomy (NCBI): domain Eukaryota; kingdom Metazoa; phylum Chordata; class Mammalia; order Rodentia; family Muridae; genus Mastomys; species Mastomys coucha. Next base: position 18,989,634 of record NW_022196903.1, on the reverse strand, counting down.
TTTCTTTGATCTCCTTTTGTTTTCCAATTGCTCTGGCTAGAACTTCGAGCACTACGTTGAACAGATAGGGGGAGAATGGGCAGCCTTGTCTTGTCCTTGACTTTAATGAGATTGCTTTGAATTTCTCTCCATTTAGTTTGATGTTGGCTATTGGTTTGCTGTATATTGCTTTTATTAGGTTTAGATATGAACCTTGAATTCCTGATCTCTCCAGTACTTTCGTCTTTTAAGAATTCACTTTAAAACAAATTTATCCATTTGCCTCTGTAGAGAAGTGCTTGTTCTGAGGATTTTTGGTCCTCATGTGGAGAAGGGCAACCTCAAAGGTCACAGTTAACGCATCAGCTCTAGAACTGACGAAATGAACTAGAGTTCAGCTCTTTGTTCTTAGTTATCTGTGCAAGGGCTGAGAATAGGGACTGGTTGCTATACAGCTGTCACTTTAAGAAATCCTTGTCTGAACCTCGTACAGGTTCATTCTATTCAAGACTCATTAAAAGATGGGCAAGTGAGGCCTCAATGAGACAATCAGAACTCAGTGTTTGTCTTAGTAAGGACTGTACCCTGCTCCCCAGGTTAATTTGGGACTAAAATATGTGTTTTAGAATGAATTCTTAAGTGTTTCCATTTGGTTTTATGAAAAGCATATATATGCTCTGATAATTGCTTGTTAGTTGCATAATGCTTGGTTGCAGAGCACTTGTTTTCTTAATGAAATCATCAACACTTTTTTAATAAATGGAGTGGCTCTGTTTTCTTTGATTGGTTCTCTATTTAAAAGGCTAGTGACCCCAGAGGCAAGAGCTCCTAAGTCACAAGCTTGCCATCTAGTGGTAAAAAGCTACTGTGGTTTATGATATGTGTCACATTTTCATACATGATTCTGATGAAAAGTAGCATAGGGAATGACAAGCTTTGTGTCACAATGGCAGCAATATGACATTTTCTCAAATCCTAAAATAAGATTCGATAACAGCAGGGCACCCATTGCTTGCTCTTCGTGTACTACCAAAGTGAGAGTTTAAGGAGGATTTTGTCTCATTGTTCCTACTTTGAAAATGAAGTAGTCTTGAATTACCACTAGTTGAACTCCCATGAATGTATAAATGTATATAAATGTGTGTGTGTGTGTGTGTGTGTGTGTGTGTGTGTGTGTGTATGATGGTACTAAATATTGAAACTAGAGCCCTGCATGTGCTAGGCAAGTACCCTATGATTGAATTACATCCCCAGCCCTAGATTTCCTATTATTTTTAGAAGCAGGGCAATAAGGAGTGGAATAGATTTATATGATATTTTTGGCAGAATTTCTGTAATATATTTTGTTTATATAATGGTATATTTATTTGCTTGTGATTGTCTTTTTAAATTTATATACATTGAGACAAAGATAAAAGGAGTTGGAAGAGGTGCAGAAGCTAGTTTCCTTTACACACGCAGATACATATACAACCACAACAGACCCACAGGGAGATTTTTATACCTTTAGAAATAATTAAGTTATTTCTTGAAAAGGTAAAAGAGAAATACATGTAAGTAGAAATCACTTAAAATCAATGATCAGTATGACTAGTTATGTGGATGCTTCTCTAGGTCTTTTGTACAAAGACATCTGCCTGTAAAGAGAGGACTATGCCTTGTGTTCTGGTGCAGATACTTTTAACAGCTGTTCTCAATTAGTCAACGACATTTTAATGGCTGTATATTTCCATTTTATTCATGTGTAATTAACCATGTTGGAAAGAGCGAAAAGCTAAATGCATACTTAAATATTTGAGAACTGAAAATCAGGCATTCTTCAGGTCTGTAGATAATGAGGAGAAATACGGTGCAGAAGCTGATGGAGTCCATTCTCACAGAGTGTTCAAGGAGAAGCAGGTAGACAGGGGCACAGTGGGTCTTAGTTTGGTATGTGACATCCCTGGGGCATGTGTGCAGCTCTGCTTTAGCCAAGGAAGTCATAGAGTTGTTTTAGAGTTGAGATCCAGTGGGTGAGACTGGCCAGCTAATGCCGGTAGGTTTAAGACATGTCAGGATAAGGAAAGAGGGAGAATGGGGCCCAGGGCCAGGAGAGAGTTTGGCTGCTGTAGAAAGAGAAAGACTTAGAAGTCTGAGCATCTCTGATACTTCTTTTTTTTTTTTTAACTTTTATTGCATTTGATGAGAAAAGTTGCATGATTTAAATTTATCTGAATTTGTTAACATTTAACAACATATTTTAAGTAAATAGAATTAAATCACATTCTTGTTTCCCTTTTGTACCCCCACTCCTCCCAGAAACCCCCCTTCAATACTTACAATATCTTTTTTGTCATATTCTTTAAAATTTATAAAATATTATAACAATAAACTCAAGCAAAGCATTCAGTCTCACTCTTTGTTGTTCTCTTACAAGCCACCTCCCAAGCTAATTGTCTACCTTTCTTTTGGCTGTATAAATACTTTTGAAATATGTAAGCTGTTCTGAAAACCATAGTATAGTGTAAAAACATGAAATAAACAATACTACTAATAGGCTGAGACAGGAGAAGCATGATTTCAAGACCATTATGTAGTACACAGCAAGACACTGTCATATACAAACAAGCAGAAAGTATATATGGATTATACAATATTGGACCTATTTCTCCAATTACCAAATTAGAGAGACTATTGGATGACAATCAACAAATTTCTAATTCCTCATTTTTGGATTTCAATTAATTAGGATATGTTGGTAATATTAATTTTCTTCTATCTCTTGTATTCTGTTGGTGATGCTTGCATCTACGACTCATGATTTCTTTCCTAGGTTTTGTATCTCCAGGGTTGTCTCTCTTTCTGATTTCTTTATTATTTCTATTTCCATTTTTAGACTCTGGATGGTTTTGCTCATTTCCTTTACCTGTTTCATGGTGTTTTCCTGTAGTTCTTGAAGGGATTTTTGTGTTTCCTCTTTAAGAGCTTCTAGCTCTTTACCTGTGTTCTCCTGTATTTCTTTGAGGGTGCTATTTATGTCTTTCTTAAGGCCCTATATAATCATCATGATAAGTGATTTTAGATCTGAATCTTGCGTTTCCAGTGTGATGGTGTGTCCAGGACTTGCTATGGTGGGAGAATTGGGTTCTGATGATGCCAAGTAACCTTGGTTTGTGTTGTTTATTTTCTTATGCTTGCCTTCTGCCTAAGCTGTGATGTCTACTAGTTTTTAAAAGCTAGGCTTTTTGTTGTCATGTATGGGACAAGTAGTGACTTAACTTCGTATTTTACCAAATAGATTCCTCTACAGAGAAAATAAGCCATCTCCTTATTCAAATTTGCTTCTAGGACTTCCTCTGCATTCCCCTCTCCTTTTGAGAGAGGGTCTTGCTATATAGTCATGTTGTTCTAGGGCCTTTTATATGCCTGAAGTGACCAGAAACCCATGGTACTCCTGCCTCAGCATCCTGACTGTTGGGATTATAAACATACACGTCAAGCTTGTCTTTGGATGTTTGTAAAGACTGTACCTGTCTGAAACTCTAGATATTTAAAGTTTTTCTTGTATGAGAGGTATTAAGAATATTTTAAAACTGTTTATTGATTTTATATTTGAATCTATACCAGTCTTCCTAATTCTAATAGTATTTCATAAATTGATTATTCTGCTTTTACATATAAACTCCAATTTTTAGTAAGAATCATTTTACAATTGTCCTTTTTCCTTGTGAGGTAGCATAACATTATCTATAAACTGCATATAATGTATTAGTGACAAAATGCTATCTATCCTTGCCATTTTAGGATCAAATAAGAACATATACAATATTCTATGTAGGCTTCTCTTATTATATATGGGGAATTTTACTGACTTTATTTTGCTGTCTTTTATTGCATGGCCCTCGAAATAATTCCTTCACTAATGCATGTTGTAAGCAAACACTGATGGATTAGTTAGATAAATCCTTTCAAATTATTTGCTAATATGATCGGATGGCTTTGTCATTTAATTCACTAAGCCAACAGATTTGTGTAGGACATGTTTGAGCACTAAGGGACGCTTGCTTTGTGGTTGAATATTTGTTCCCTTTCAGTGTCTCTTTATATCTGCCTATGCACTTGCATTTGAGTTCTGTTTTGTAGCATTCCTAGTTTAGAATGTCTGGCTTCCTCTGTCTGTATGCCTTGTACGGAGTTTGTATTTAGGTTGCCTCACCAGCCTTATATTGTCTTTCTTTCCCCAACCCCTGACTATAGAACTGAGTTCACTTTGATTTTTCTTCTTTTTAAATGTGATATTACTTTATTGCACTAGGCATATGATAGCTGCTTCTTGGAACTTTTTTTCTTTGTGGTCTTGAGTTTTGCCACTAACAACAAGCTTGCCAGATAGCTACTTATCACCCAGGAACTTTCTAGAAATTCAGTCCTTTTTCTCTAGGCCTGAATTTGCCTTTGAAGAAAAGTCCCACATGATCTATATAGAAGGAATGTGTCAAATTATCTGTTTTAGAATTTAATATGCCTTTATAAAGATTATATAGTTTCTAAAGCACATACCCATTTTTAAGATAAGCTTTATTTCCTGTAACTTATTTTGAAAAGTTATATTTAGCACGGTGTGCTTCCTCTTCTGAGAGTTCTGAGAGCAAGTTAAATTTCCAAAATGCTACATTAATCAAAACATTTGTTGTAAAAATAGTGATATTGTAAACTGATGTAAGTGTTGCAAGGATAAAACTAGTGTTGTTATAGCCCTGAATGTATATATTTATTCACTATATTAAAGATGTGATATTCCAGACACCAAACCAGGTACTTGGTCATGAAATAACTTTGTGTGTGAGTTGCCACACAATGCTGTTTGTTGGTGGCCTTTGTGGTATTTTTTGCTTCTCAGAAGAACATTCTTTCCTGAGGAGGAAGGTCAGAAATGTTCTCTACAGGCTTGCTCAACGCATGCAGATTCCCACTCCCTGTTTTGAGGTGGAATGAGTTTTAATTTCCCAAATAATTGTGTTGGCTAACACACATGAATATACACGTGAGACACTGGGCCTTTCTCTATGGGAATCGGCAATCGATTACTGGCCTATTCACTTGCCAGTGTATGGAGCCTAATCTGAGTGCCAGGGCTGTACATTAACCTGTTCATAGTACCTTTGTTGCTCACATGGATGGCAGTCCTTCCTTTGATGCCTTTTATGTTATTCAAGTTAATTGTATATGACATATTCATGCCCTGTGCTCATACTGCATAGAGTCTATTTCTTTCTCTTAGTGTAAATAAACAGCATTGTGTTTGTATTCTGCTGTTTCTTGTACTACAAAGTCACAATAGTTTTTAAGTCTTATTTTAAGAGAAAAAGTAAAATTTTGTAGGTCTTAGGAGTAAATAGTAGAAGTAATATTTGAAGGGAACCATAAGAAAATTGAGGCAGAGAGGCAGACACACCTGGTCTTAAGAGGCTGAGACTGTTTTATTGGAATAGGGAGGGGCCTCACATTCCAAAGCACAAAGGTTGAGTGCATTTAAGAGGCTGGTGAATGGTGTACCTACACGCCCCCGTACTTGGTTAGCTAACAGGACATTACAGATGGTTTTTAGAGTTTGACTGAGAGCAGGGTGAGTTGTTTTTGATAATCAGGTATAGTGTTTATAGGTGGAACAGAATGGTCATGGTGAGTGAGGTAAACCACTCTTCATGGCTAGTGGCTAGCGCCCTGTACAACCTGATTCAATTCCGCTTGACCTGAGGCTATTGTCGGACAGGAACTCTTCATTCTTGAACGGCAGAAATATTACAAACGTGAATCTATTTAAGATTTCACTTATAAGGTGACTTACAATTAGTTTATCCCCTAACTGTGTGAACAGTGAGAACATTTTACAATGAGACCCTTTTTGTCCCTGTGAACTGTTCCTGAACAGCTGTATGTGTCCTCCTCTCCAGGGACCAGCAGAGTTCCCTGAGTGTCATGAAACTGTGCAGCATACCTTTGTTAACAAGTCTTCTTCTAAAGTTGGTTCCTTCGCTACCTGTGACCTTGAAACATGTGAGTGGATCGAATCAGCCTGATCTTTGTATAATCTGATCTGTGACCTCCTGAAGATCTTGCATACCATAGTAGACACCTTGACAGATGGTTCTCTGAAGCCACAAGGCTTATTTAATTGCAGGGACAAACAGACAACGGCATGATGGAGATGCTCTGAGGAGAGTAAGAGCAGTGTGTCAGGGGCTCTGAAGAGAGGCCCTTAATGCCTTTGTTAGAGTGCTTGTGGTTTCACAGTATGGGATCATCTTCTCTCAGCCAAGCATTCATTTTCAGGAATGGGGAAAGGGTGGGAGGAACAGGTTGTGTGGCCACCAAGATCACCTTTGATGTCAATTCAGTTCTCCAGGTGAGAGATCCTGACAACTTGTACTTTAATAGCTAGGGACTCACAGACAATGTCTCTGTAGGGTACATGCTAATATTTGTAAAGGGAAGGGATGCTAGATTCTAATATTGCATTCTTATAGTAACACAGGGGCCACACACACACACACACACACACACACACACGGATTAGAGTTCTATTTGTAATAAAGAATTCAACACACTTTGGTACACACTTTATCCCTCACATAACTTAGCTAGTAAAGGGTGAAAATTATATACTTAATTTGAAGACACCATTCATCCTGGACCCAGGGGCTAGGCAAACATTGATTCTAATGTCAAATAGTGTTGTCTGTGTCAGGGAGGGCTATGAATCTGTCTCCTGATTCTTATTTTTCAGAATTAAAATGCCCTAACTGGAAAGGGTTAGTGAAGGAAAGAAGAAAGCCTGTGGTTAGAATTCTGTCCTGTGGTAGAATGCTTCTTTGATGGTCATGTAAGATTGAATCTGTTGACATTTTTAAAGGAGTTATACATCAGTTCCCATGGTAATACCTGACAAGAAGCTTCTTAAGGGAGAAGGGTTTATTTTGTCTCACAGGTTGAGTTTGAGCAGTAGGAGTCTGAGGATGTTGGGTGCCTTACTCTCTCAGCAGAGAAGCAGAGAGAGATGTAGCATTCACTTTTCTCTTTTAGTCTAGCCCCTGGAATGGAAACTTCCACATTTGGGGATAGGGGGTGGTTCTTCCCTCTTCAGTCTTTCCTGAGACATGCCTAGAGACTTATTTCTTAGGGGATGCTGAATCTTGTCAAGTTGACAATGATGATGAGCGATCGTTTATGGTAAAGATGAAAATTCTGAGCTTAAGCCTTAGAAAAAGAATCCTCTTCAATGGTAGAGGATAGATATATGGACCAAAGAGTTCTCTCCATTGGGTGTAAAAAGAAAGAGAAGAAAGTAATGAAATCTTGAAGTAAAAGAAGGACCAGAGTGCATTTTTTAACACAACAACAATAGCAACAAATCAGTGCTTCTTCTTATGGTTGACGTCAGTGCACATCCTGAACACCCTGAGATCGTTGAAAGATTGAGCTCTAGCGCATCTTCTCCATTTACATTTAGTATTCTTTGCACATAAATCCAATATGTTTTAATTTGCACGAATATGCAGAATATATAATTGGCATATCCACTCAGAATTTTACAGATAGCATCTGGGGTGCTGGATTAGAAACTGCAGGAATGTTGTGTTCTCAGACAGCATTTTGTCTAGAGAGAACATATATTTAGCTGATAGCCATTTCTTGGCATGAGGTGGGCCATCTACCTCTGTTGGTTCTCGCTCTTCATGTTTCAATGTGAACATTTTGTAACTGATTTAATTAATGCCTTTGCTTTGTAAAGAAAGTAGACTGTTTGAAAGACCACTGCATCCAATTTACTTGAAATTCATAGTCTAAACTTCTGAAGACTTTGGGGAACCTTACTGATTCTTGTTCATATCTGTTACAATTTTAAAGAATTGCCATCTTAGATAATTCACACAGCACCAGCAAAATGCCCTAGAGACTAGATTTCCAAGTACAAGATGAAGCCTGGAAGATTTGATGACTGGTGAGGATCCACTTCAGAGTAGTAGACTGCATCCTCACGTGACTGAGGGGATGAGGGGTTTTCCTGGAGCCTTTTTAAATGAATGGATTTTAAAGGGAATATGAGGGGTCCCACCATCATTCATGAGCTCACTCAACTGATCTTCATCTCTTAATCAGCCCAGAGACCCAATAACCACCTGACGCAATATTCAGATATTATTACCTGGGGAAGGTGGGATCTCAGTATAGAAATTTTGGGGGAACTAGACATTCAGATCATAATAGACAATTAAAAAAGAAGTTCTTTCTAGATAGTTCCCCATCTCTGCCCTGCACCTCCCCCTCCCCCACCAATATGTTACCAAGTTAGAGGTCTCATCTGTTCTCTATGGAAAGCACTTCATAATAGACTTTGCTTGGTGTGAGCATCACAGAGTATGCTTAATAAGAAGTTAAAGTTTGGGGCTGGAGAGATAGCTCAGCGGTTAAGAGCACTGACTTATCTTCCAGAGGTCCTGAGTTCAAATCCCAGCAAACACATGGTGGCTCACAACCATCTCTAACTGAATCTGATGCCCTCTTCTGGCCTGTACTCACATACATAAAATAAATAAATAATTCTTTAAGAAGTTAAAGTTTTATTGACATCTGAGTTTGCCTATATTTTGAGGCTGCTTTCTTTTTAGTATTCTTTTATAGAATGCAAGAGTGGGGCTTGCTGTTTAGACTGGATTATCCATTGATTCAGTTCCCTTAATCTGTGATATTAATAGAAATTGTGTTTTCTTTACTAGTGGTGATTTTCTTTTCTATAAACATGAATGTATACAGACAAAATTATCTTAGTGGTTATATAAATGGTATAATTAAAATATAGAGTGATTTTCTATATTTTTGATTGGTAATTTGTGATGCTTGGGTCTTGAGTTCTGATCAGATATTTTAGATTGTGCCATCCAATCAAGATTTCCTCTTTCAATTTAAAAATGTATCTCTGAAATTGAAAGACAAAACTCCAAAGGTAGGAGGTTTGCTGAAGATTATTTTATGCTATGTTTTTTTAATTAGGTGTTTTCTTTATTCACATGTTATACAATATCTCCTTTCCCAGGTTCCCCTCCAAAATAAAATAAAATAAAAAACCCCTGTTCCCTTCCCCCTCCCCCTGCTCACTACCCCACTCTCTCCTGCTTACTGGCCCTGGCATTCCCCTACACTGGGGCATAGAACTTCACAGGACCAAGGGCCTCTCCTCCCATTAATGACCTACTAGGCCATCCTCTGCTATACATATACTGCTGAGTCCCACCATGTGTACTCTTTGGTTGATGTTTTAGTCCCTGGGAGTTCTGAGGGTACTAGTTAGTTCATATTGTTGTTTTTCCTATGTTGTTTTATTTGAAATTATTAACTAAGGCCGTGGAGAAATGGCTCAATAGTTAATAACGCTTAATTTTGTGCTGAAGACTAGAGCCTAAGTCCCAGCACCCACACTGAGAACATCACAGCCACCTATAGCTCTAGCTCGAGGGGGAATACACATGCATACATGTGGCATTCTCTCTCTCTCTCTCTCTCTCTCTCTCTCCCTCTCTCTTTCTCTCTCTCTCTCATATATACACTTGCACACAAACTCAGACACACATTCTGTCTCTCTCACACACAAATAATAATATATTTTTTTAAATTCTGCAAAGCCACAGTGAAGTAAATAGATTGCTATTCACCAGTGGATTTCTGTGTAGTCTTTTTCCAGGTTGTGCTGGGAAAGCCGCTGTTGACATGGTTGGTACCACAATGCTGGGACATCTCAGGATGTGCTTGACTTTTTGATCCTTTACTCAGTTTGAGGTACACTGAAGATTGACTTGCCATTGAGAGTCAAAAGAGATGAGCCAGGAAAGATGAGAATGTTCAAAGGAAGAATTAGGACTAACAAGGCTTGAGAATGTACTTCTGTGTGCCTTTCTCAGAAGAGAATCCACCTCATCCCATCTGTGGTTCTCTTATTGCTTTGTCTGTGGCATAAAATATGAAAGATAAACCTCCTTCATACGCAATAGGAGAAGTCCATTTCCTAAGACTAGGAAGCTAAAGGAACACAGTGTCTGCATTGCCATCTTCTACTTTATCAGATCATTGGCACTGTTTAATAGAACTTACTTCAGTCTGATCAGTGTGTTTAACAAACCCTCAGCCAGCTGCAGGAGGGACTGAAGGACCTGTACATATGCTCTGAGAAAACTATATACTAAGTCTAGAATTAACAATCTTGTGTTTTTTCCCCTCTTATTTTTGTTACTACTTGTTTGTAGAAGCCTCATAGTTAATGTTCCTAAGTACTCTATAGTGTTAATAGCCAGAAACAATTGCAAAGAAAGGCCCTCGGTGAGCTTGGCTCAGAGAGGTCTTGGATTTCTATAACTGTGTATTTTGAAGTGGTAGATTAATTAGGTGGAGCCAGTTTTGCATCACAGCACCTTTAAGAGCTATCCTGAAGCAAATTCCAAATCCAGTGCTGTTCATGAGCAGTTATATTCAAGAGTGCCTGAGGGATATGGACACTACATTTAGGCACTGAATGAAGAACTTTTTATAGGTTAAATAGAATGTTTTATTCATTAGAAGAGCTAGCCTAGATCTTCATATCCCTTTATTTTAAGGCATGCGGGTCATATATTTTTCCATTGATTACTCTAGGGAGTCTTTATTTTCAATAATAAAATTTGTTAGGTGGGCGGGTTGGGGCATATTCTTCCGTTACAAGGTAAGTTTTAGTAAAACCTCATTTTGGGAAAATCTCACCCATTCAAAAGTTTTGTTCTTTTATCTTAATTGATAATAAATCAACTAATTAATTAATTTTGTCATACTGGAGAATATGTAATGCTTTACCACTGACCTATATCCATAGATCTCTTTTTAACCTCAAAAAAATTTTTTTGAGACATAGTGTCACTAAAATGGTCCCTGGACTTACTTTGTAGCCCATGTTAGATCTGAAATTGTGATTCTTCTGCTTCAGCACTCAGAATAGCTGTGATTACAGGCTCATGCCACCAGACCTGGCTCTTCCAATTCTAAATATAGAACTTACCTTTTAATTTTTGTATGAGGGCCTCTTTGTTTTCCGCCCAACAGACCGTGCTCAATGATTGATCTTCATCCTATGAGTCCATGCCAACTTTCTTATATTTCTTTCTTTAGCATTGTTCATTTTGAGTTTGATTTCCCAAGAGATTGGGTGAGTGCCATTTTTTTTTCATTCTGTATTCACTGCTTCCGTGTGCCTACAATGGGTTCTGTTTCTGTGCACTAAAAGCTAGCTATTATCTCTCCATAGCAGATATTTTCATAGACTTTATCTTTGTCTTCTTTTTTAATTTTTAGACTCTGTCACCCATATCTTTATTTTCTGGTTGGTTTTATGTTTTCGCTTGAATAAGTAAGTTTTACAGTTTGGTATAGTCAAAATAATAGGATTTTGTTTTTGTTGTTTTGGTGATTTTGCATTTGGATTGTTTGCACAAATAACCCTTGAAAATACTTATAATTCTAATACTTTTTTTTACAATTACAGATTACATGTAGACATTTTAATCTGTATGTAGATATTTATTAGATATGCCATTGTCATTATGTTGCTATATTGCTGGGGATAAAGAGAAATGCTTTCTAATTTAGGGACTATTGTTTTCTGGGAGTTAAGGGGTGATGTTTCGAGTGCATCGCTGCTTATTTTGTATTCCCTACCACATATATACTCTGTGAGACCCTTTTTCTTTTGAGTGGTTTCCAAAGTATGATAAAGTGGTTGAGGCAATTAAGTAGAAACTTGCACTACTAATTACTGGGCCTTTGGAGGAATGAACCAATTAGAAGTTAACCCTTCTTTGAAATGCACTGGTCTTGGGGGAGTTAGGTAGCTCTGCGTTGCCTGCTTTTCCGACAAACATAAACAGGGATGACAAAAATATCCTGGCCTGAATATACATGTCTACCCTAATCTGCTTGGTATCCCTCATCCATCCAGTTTTAAAGTTCCCTTGATAACCAAAATACCCACCCCCCAGTTCATAGTGGCTTCACCCTTGTCTCCTACATTTGGGGGGTCCAGCCAAGCTAAAGGCCTGGAAGAACCATTATCATGGCCTCTGCAGCCTGATGCTTTCTATTGATGAAGACACCTCTGAAGCCCTGGGAACTAGAGCAAAGAAGCAACTTCTGCCTCCTTTAGTAGTCAACATCCAGCAAACCCAGGCATTCTGAGGGTTGAGCACAAGCATTGGTTGACAGGGAGAGAAGTGTGTGTTTCTGCTTTGGAAGCATAATTATCTTTAATCCTGGTGACTGATGGGTCTTACTCTCTGAAAAATGATGAGTCACTTAAGCCTAACTAAGCCTAAAGAAAAAAGCAGGATCCATATTTCCTCTGGGAAAACAGTTTTAATTCTCCGAGCCATTGCTTGTTTATAAACAATAATGGAGATTTGTTTCCTGAAAGGGTTTTCCTGACGTTTTCTCTTGGCTTTGTCCACTGGACGCTATCAGAGGCAAAGCTACATTCTCCAAGAGATGAATTTTCTGCTTTACTGTTGTGAAAGAGACCACACACTAGAGGAAGCACTTGTAGAGCTTCTAACCAAACACGGCAAAAGAATCTTGTCTTAAGATTTGTTTGTGTGTTTTGAAATATAGTCTTGCTGTATAGAACAGACTAGCCTTGAACTCAGGAAACTCTTGGCCCAGCCTCTCCAGCTGGAACTATAGGGTATGCTAATACACATGACAGTGTTTTGAAGAATAGTATAGGTTAGATGAAACCCAAGTAAAACTACTTTTTTTTGATAGATTCAGAACAAAGCATGACCAGGTATAAATGGGCCAACATCCCTGCAAAATAAACCTAGATCCCATTTCTTTGAAACTGCACAGTGGGAACAATGTCATGCCATCTATAGACACATCTTTTAAAAAGGTCTCTCCTGGACTGTGAATTGAACTTTCTTCCTTGTAAGTTAAAATGACTTAATTCCATCAATAAGTGTAGACTGCCTCTTGACTACTGTAATTTTCAATAGAAAAATTTTGATAGTCTTACAGCACAGAGTCGCTTAGTAAGACAACAGGAGACAAACCAGAGTGTTACTATGAGGATGCTTCATGGTGCTAAAATATCCATAAAAATATTATTTCCTTTCCCTTTGAAACCGCCAACATGATGAGAGTCTAGACTGAATACTACATCCTTTGTCTTGAGTTAACTTTTACATTTTACACACACACACACACACACACACACACACACACACACACACACCACAGTAGGGGGGATGTGGTGAAGCTTCACTGCCCCTTAACTCAATTCTAATGTAAGGAGAGAGCACCAAGAGTAATTCTTGCTGTCTCATCTTACACCTAAAATCACAACATTAGTATAAACATTGCTGAATCAAATCTTTCAAGCTTTCTTAATCTTTCAGGACCATCTAAATTTTAAAATCTATGCCAGGAAACTTTCTTCCCTCCACTTTAGCTGTATGAATATATATTTCTTAACTTGTTCTACAAGGTAGGGGCTAGGCCTCAGCAAGTATCTGCTGGCAGGATTCAGGGTACTAGAGTGTACTTACTGGTATGTGTCCCTTGTCGTTACCTTAGACATATACTGGGAATTGGATCTTCCATGAGCAGTACTACAGTCCCATCAGTTACTTATTCTTGAGGAGCCCCCTGTGTCCTGGGGCATGAGCATGGAGGCAAAACATTGTAGTGTACTGAAGCTCATGCTTGCAGATGCCAATGGAGGCCTGAGGCATTAGAATCCCTGGAGCTGGAGTAACAGGCGGTTGTAAGCCACTGTGTCTGGGAACCAAACTTGGGTTCCCTGTGGAAGGGGTATATATATAGATATGCTCTTAACTGCAGTGCTATCTCTCCAGCTCCTCAGTGCAAAAATAAAATTAATTTAGCTTTTTGAACAAGGTGTGTGCATAAGCAGAGATTGAGACAACTATTAGAAACACACAAACACACACATAGACACAAACACACACACAGACACAGACACACACACACACACACACACACACACACACACACACAAAACACAGTAGGGATGTGGTGAAGCTTCACTGCCCCTTAACTCAATTCTAATGTAAAGGACAGAGCACCAAAAGTAATTCTTGCTATCTCATCTTAAACCTAAAATCACAACATTAGTATAAACATTACTGTCTCAAAATTAGACAGCCAAAGTGTACAACTATCTGCAAAGTGTGTATCCAGGAGTGAGTGCTATACTCTGTTAAGTCCATAAATATCAAAAGAAAATTTTTATGCATTCTTAGACGCTGTTTCTTAAAGTTGACAGACACTCCTTAGCAGAAGGCTGCATATCATACCTTAACACCCTACCCCTTTGTGTCATCTGTTTATTAACGTACTTATCTATTTGCAAATCATTTTGATTTTGCTTCAGGCAATATGGGTTAGCTTTGCTCTCACTGTCTTGACAGATTAATACTCTTGCTTCTCCTTTGAAATGCTGCTAATGTGCTGATGTTCATTATTATCTGTCCTAGCATTCTCTGTGACCTCAATTACTTAGGAAAAAAGTGTATTAAATATTGAAAACTATAACACAGTGAAAGTTCATATGATTCTAGGAGGTAAATTTGAAGACCCAGAAATGGTTTACTTTTACTCTTATAACCATGCTACGAATATAAGTTGATATAGAGGGGCCTATAGGCAGCCATTTTGAAGAATAACTTATGCTGTATAATTTCAGGGAGGTAAAATGTGGGGATTTCCTAAAAATCATCTGATTCTTGCTGAAAAAATAGTGTTGGACCCTGTGATAAAATTATTTAAAGATGTAGAGTCTACAAAGAGTCTAGTCTTTGGAACACTGGAAATGCCTGTGAGATACATTCTCTCTGACTCCTGGAAACCCAGGATGGATCTAAATGTATGGACTGGATGGTTTAGGATGACAACTCCTGATAGTGAAATAGTGTCCCCTGCTGTCGCTGCATAGACCAGAAAATATGTCCAGTGATCATAATGAACAACTCAAAGCTATGAATCTTAGTCCTACGGTGCCATCCAAACTTCATGATTAAGGAACTTCAAGGTACGGAATAAAGTCTTCAAACAGATATCCTGTTGAAAGGAAAATAAACTATATCCCTTATTGGATAGCATAATAATAACAGACCCTTTATACAGGGGACTTCAGTCTCCTTAGCACACTGTCTCTCAAGATGGTCATCTTTCAGTTCCTTGAGAAACTGATGTATATACCGAAGCTGGGTGGCTCTTTGAGAAGTCCTTTGTGAGTTAGTTCTGCATATTAAAATAATTTTAAAATTAAACAAAATTAAATTTTGGATCATATAAAGGCCAATTGAAGAATCTAAAAGATTTGAGCCAAGGTGACAATGTACCTAATAAGCCAGCAAGCAAAGAAAGGATACTTAAAGGAAGACAAGGGCAAGGTCAGAGAGGACATAGACCACTTGGGGAAAAGATGGGTCATGTCACCTAGAGAATTCAGCTCTAGTACCTAAGAGTACTGAGCATGACTCCTAATAATTAATATAATTCATATATAAAATGGAAGTCTTGGTTACTTCTGAAGCTTGATTTTGACTTGGAAGATCAAGCACAAAAATAAAATCACAGAGTAAACTGTGGACAGAAGATAAAAGAAGCCATAACAGAAAAGTGGACCCTTGGAGAACTTTTCTCTGAGACATAAAATGAAAATAATTGGAGTGGGGAGACGGAACACAAATACAAAGGGGATAATTATATAACACACAAAACTGTTTCTGACCTGAGCTAGAGAAAGACCTGGGCCTGCAAATTGGAAGTCTAAGCAATGTCTAGGATCACTGAACTTGAAAAGATCCACGTCTAGACATCCTGTAAAATTTCCAAGTTCTCTAATGACTTAGAAGATTTCAGGTGAAAACTCCAAATTACTTTAAGAGACAGTTGACTGTGGGAACCAGCTTTTCCTTGGCTTTTCCCTTTGTAAGTCAGGAAAAGAGATGGTATATAGGAGAGAGCAAGGAAGAAGGAGGAGTGTGTAATGCAGGAGGGATTGAAGCTCTGTATTGTATCACATGGGCAGACCCTAACAAAACTCCTAGTTAACGAGAACAGACTCTTCTGACTAGGGAGAAATTAGCAGATAATATCAGTAAATTCTAACAGTTTGGTGCATATATATTTAGAAATTAAAAGGAGATAGCTTTCCCTGATTTTTATAACTTTAGTATAAATAAGGCCATTTAAAGCATCTACAAAATAATTAAAAGTAGGCTATACCAAAGAGCCTTAAAGTCTAAGAAACTAGGAGAAAATTTAAGAGTGGAAATGAAAATTTAAAAATGAACAAGAAGTAACCATCAGCTTACTAGAGCAAATCAAGGGTGAATAGAACATAATTAAAAAAAAAAACAGTGGAAATTAAAATCTTGTTTTTAAAGAATCAGCTGTCTTGGATTGGAGATAAGGAGATGAATGGGTAACACTAATTGAAGAGAATACTGAAGTAAAATTTCCAAGTGAATGAGTGAAAAGTCTTCCAATAATGGGACAAAGACAAGTATTTATTTATTTATTTATTTATTTGTTTATTTATTTAGTGACTAATAGAAGGGGCTGGAAAAGTGGCTTGGTGGTTGAGAGCACTTCCTGCTTTCTCAGAGGAAAAGAGGTTGGTTTTTATTACCCACTTTAGTGAGCTCACAATTGGCTGTTACTGCAATTCCACAGAATCTGTCTCTTTCTTTTGGCCTCTGAGGTAACTATTCACATATGATATCCATACACACAGACACAGAAACATACCCATGAGTTAAAAAGTGACTAATAATAGATACAACATTAAATGGAGGATATTACATCAACCACAATAATCACCTTTTAAAACAGAACAGAGGGGATTACAAAATTAAAAGGCATATACTAGACTATTAGAAAAATAAGCTTAATTGTTTCTCTATTGACTCATTGTTTATCATAGTATGTTGAAATAAGTGTGACACCATGTTAATAGAAGGAAATGCAAAATGAGTGAGTCATTGAAATCATCATAATACAATACAGAAAATAATAACATTGACTGAAAGTAAAGGGCATGTTTGTTTTGAAGGTGAGTTACCAGGCTACCTTGCCAAAGTTCTTGATTATCTTCCAGAACTTGATGGTAAGACCCAGTTGCCAAAGATCACTATTTGAATCATAGAACATGAAGAAATCAAGCTGGTACTGAACTGGAAGTCTCATCTCTACTGGCTAGCTTTCATAGTGTTAGAAGATGCCATAGATGTTACTAGAAGAGGAAAGTAATCATCACTTTTACCCAGATGTAAACCCTGGTGAGCTACAGTAGTGACTGATCAGGTCAGGGAAGGTTAGTTATTTTTGAGATCTGGCTGTTATACCCCCCAAAGCTGGGATAAGTCCATGTCGAGTCACCATGATTCTATATACACACAGAGGGATGTCTTTAATTAAAAGGAAACATAAATACTGTATACTAAAAAGAGTAATGCAAGGTTCAGTTTCTGGGACATATAAACAATATCTGATGTAGGGCTCAAAGGAAGGTTCAGTAAACACACATAGAGAGGAGTGCCTTCACTTCCTTCCCTACATCCACTTAATGTAAAAATTGAAAACGAACAAGCTAAAAGAAATTAAATATTTTTCTGAATAACTTTGAGACCACGTGCGACTTTTGATTTGTTTTTAAGATGTATTCTTAATGGTAAAAAGGTGATGGGAAGTAGACAATTCGGAACTGGTAAACGATCTGAAACTCTATGCTTTGATCAAAAGGACCACAAAACAAATGAGCAAAGATTTCAGGGCAGAAGCTTGAGAGGCATAGCCAACTTTCCTTGGAGGGATTTTGGTTCTTACTGCTAAATATAAGCTGTGCTAACACATCATTCCATTTTTAGAAAAGAAGAAATATAACTCTTTGCACTTCAAAAATTTTTGTTGGAGATGACTTTTTTGGCAGTTAGTATGTTTCCAGACTTTATACAAATTTTGTTTTTGTTTTTAACAAAGACTTGAATCCATTTCAGCAAATTACTTGTTTGAACTTAAAAATCAACTTTGAATAATTTGAACCTGAGTGTTTGAAATTGAAAAGTCATTTTCTTTTTCTTTTTATAATTTAGAATGCTCACAGAACTTTCAATATTGGTGGGCTACACTGAATTTTTTTTCTGGCTATTTCATCTTTTGAAGACTTTCACTAAAACCTTTTAACATATTAAAGTGCCTTCAAATGTTTATCTATAACCATTGACCTAGAGTACTAATGGGAGAAAAGCTTCTATTTTTGCAGTAAGGAGGTGCAGAATGAAGAAAGAGCTGAGAAAGGGTGACTGAGTGCTCAGCTGTAAATGGGACATCTGCATTGGGATGTTTGTATTAGCACCAGCAATGACAAGGCTCAGAGAATATCATGGAAGAGGAGACCCAACAAATATAAGGGCTGGAGGGTGGGAAGGAGGGCTTTGACGGGCTTCCTTCTGCATATGGCATGGCTATCACACTCATAACTTCCCAGCACCTGTGAGTTCCTGCACAAGACAGAGGCAACTCAAACCCAGCAAAGATGGAGTAGACGATCCCCAAGCTTCACCCATAACTAAGGAGCAGTGGATAGTTGCTGGAGAAGGAAGAATTGCTCTTCTTTGAAGGTATGGCCACTGGTAGGCTCCCCTGCTTCAGTGAATGACCCCACAATCATGTGCTTATGGGTAACTAACTGGACATGGTGGGATTAAAAAAAAGAAAGAAATGTGAAGTTGGTGGTAGAGATGGTTGAGGGAAGATGGTGGGAGTTGGTAGTCAGGAGCAGGGTTAGTATGATCAGGTTTAATTATATATGTGTATGATGTTTTAATAAAGGGAAATTTAAGAAAAAACAAAAGCAAAAATCTTTGGCCTATAATATATCAGGTCTGAACAAGTTGAAAACTAAGCAGGTATAAATCTCTGATCTGCCTAGTGTCCAGACAACTGAGTGCTGAGTAGAAGATTTATCTGTCACTGTCTAGAACATGGAAGGAGGTATAAAGGGAAACCTTGAAAATAATGTGAGCTGAGAATAGGAAGCACAATTTGCAGCAAACAAAACAAAGTGTTTTACATGCTAATTCTGTTTGGATGTTGAGGTAATTCCTGAAAAACTAAGGCTTGCTCATTTGACAACATGGGAGATGTGTGCAGTGTGCAAATGTGGACATTTTCTATATAACTCTGGACATTTTTTTTTTTTTTTTTAGGAAACCTTCTCTGAACTTCTGACCTGGGGGCTTGCCCTTCTAAGATTCCACATTTTTCTTTCACAGTATAAATGTTCATTCACAAAGATATCTGTGCTTATCTTGTGTATTGGGGTGAATATGACTCAAATACTTTCACTTTTATTGTCACCAATGCAGTGCAGATCATTCAGTTCTGTAATTAAGACACTAAGTAAATGAACATTGATTTTGTGAATCATTTATCTTATAAGGATTGAGTTTTACACATTAGGAATTGCTTACTTAAGTACTGTAAATGCTGTGGAGGCTTTAGGCCAACCATCCCTTCAGTATTGCCCTCCCAGTTTCTGTGCTTACCAGTAATTGAGCATAGTAATTCTAATACCTTGAATTTTAAGGAACCAATGTAACTTATGGTCTTGGGGAACTTTTTGCCTGCCCCTTCTAATGATCAGGCATATGAATTGTTCCTGTCCTCTGTCCTTTACTTTATTAAAGTTTCTTCTATTGCAGTACTTTTAGCACATTTCATTTGGTGTTAATTTTCTTGGGTTTGTTTGCATTTTCATTTTCTTTGAGATCTATTTGGTTTTGCACAGGTGTATTGCATTTGAAACAGTCAGTGGAGTGTCATTTCTTCTACCTGAAACAATTCTTTACTGCCAAGAGCTCCAGATTTTCCTTCATTCTCTTGCAGCTTGATAAGGTTCCTGTGGCTTGTGTAGGTGTAAGGAATCATTGTAGTTACTGGATTTGCAGTAAGTGTACATGTAAGTCTGGGAAGAATTGCCATCTAGGTTTTTATCTTGAAATGTATATTTTTCGCTCCAGTTTCCAAGTTTTAAGTCTTTCAATAAAGAATTGTTTCTTTAAATAAGATAATTGAGCCTTTAAGATGATTAATTTATTATTGCATTTTTAGTGTTTTTTTAAAAATTTTAAATCATATTTATTTGCATGTGTGAGTGTATGTGTATGTGTGTGGGCATGTGCATATCATGATGCATGTGAGGAAGTCAGAGGACAGCTTTTGGAGATCAGTTCCTTCCTTCTGAAATGGAATATGGGGATTGAAATTTGGTCACCTTCTAAGCCATCTCACTGACACTTGGTATTTGTTAATAAATGTGTCAATCTGTCTGTCTGTCTGTTCAGTGTTTTTTTTCTACTATACCAAAATGATTGTTTTTACTCAGTAGGGAAGTCTTGACTTTTGTCCTTTATGGGAAATTTGTCTTCTATCCATTGCATTCAGCAGATCCACATATCAACCAGTGGCTGTCCAGGTAATTCATTCTGACTTGTTAGATTGAAAGCAATACATAAAAGTAAAATGCTGTTTTTACTTGGTCTGGCCTTTAATGGTGTGTACACCGTTTCATTTCTTTATCCATTAAAATGTCCTGTGTTGGTTCTTTTCATATTTGTCCCATAATGATATTCTCAACATTCATTCATTTAAGAAATCTGGAATATGTATTGAATTTTACAAATACTTTTTTGGCATCTATTAAAACCGTTTAATGGTTCCAAAAGTTTGAGAATTTGAAGTTTCTGGGCTAATGCAGCTTGTAAAGCTGTCTTTAAGAAATCAAATTGCTTTTCTCTCCGATTATCAGCACAGCATGATCCAGGCAGTGACCACACCCACCTGTGCATGTCTTATCTCACTGCTTACAATTCCTTGTTCTTACTTCATTCCAACCATTTTCTTCATCTCACACCTCTTCTTTGTACATTAGCTCACAATCATTTCTAAAAAGTTAAAGGATTCTTGGGTTCTAAAGAGACACCAGACTACCAAAACCATTTCTATAGCTATATATAATAACCTCACTAGCCATCTCTCCACTGTTCCAAACTGTTCTTCACCAGGCTTGCTGAGTATCCTTCAAAGAGGTCTCCAACTTGCTTCTTTTTCATCCTTCTAGGAAACTGATGTCCCCCTAACACACAAACCTGATCATGGCATCTCAGTTTTTAGAGTTTATTTGTGATACATACTTGCTTTCAAGGTGAAATTGAAACTCTTGGACCAGTTATTTCTGATTTCGACCATTTCGACCGTCTTCAAGTCTCTGCTGCTGCCCTTGTTCCAACTTCATTGTGTCACTTGGCATTACAGAAATATGACCCAACATTCTTAGAACTGGCAGTGATCCCCTGCCTTCCTGGCTTTGACATTCCTGCAACTTTATAAAGTAGCTCAGTCTACTTTATCTTGAATGTATTTTACAGCTTCATCATTGTTCATACTGATCTTAGGTCTCTTTCCTTCCAACTCCCACTACATCCAGAATATATATGTTTACTCACTGGGTCATGTTTTAATTAGGTTCCCCTTTGCCTCTGTGGGGGAATTTCTTCAGAGCAAAAGTTATATATCTTATACTCTTATTCATCTTATTCACTGATACAAGCATTAATTGGATAAAGGACTCTATATATATGTACGAACAGCCCAGCTATATAGTCTAACTTGCAAATTGATGGGAACCCTTTTTTTTCCTTTCTCTTCTTCATCCTCTTCATCTTCTTCCTCCTCTTCATCCTCTTCCTCCTCCTCCTCCTCCTCCTCCTCCTCCTTCTCCTCTACCCTCGCTACTGTCCTGTCCTTACTAAAAGATAAATGTAATTTAATTTACAAAAGCATTGTAAATTCTTTATTGATTTTCAGTATATTCCTGATAAAAGACCTTCAGTAGTGTTTTCTCAGACATTAACTACATGAGACTCTGGCTCACCTGTGGCATATTGGTATCCTCTGTGAAACTTTGAAAATTCCAATAGATTGCAGCCCTTTTCCATACCACTTAGAGCCCTAGCTGTGTTTTTAAATCTCCCCAAAGTCTAGTGTACAGGTAAGACCTTTCTTATCATTAATATCACATTTCCCAGTAGCCTCCAGTCTGTTAATTTGGAAAATTACAAGAAAGACTTATTGAACATGGGCATTTTTTTTTCCTGGCTTTATTCTAAGAATGACTTCCTGGCCTTGAGGGTCAGCCCCTCAAACCCATACCACTCTACTTGTCTGTTATTCTGCTCAGATTACCTATTCTTAGTCACATGGGAATCAGTTGCTGCTTCAGGTATTGCTGATGCTGTATAGGACTGCCCAGGGAGAGTAACCAGTCTCGTATCCTTGGTCTTAGCATATAGAAATTTGCTGTGATTATCAGTGTCCTATAGATTCTCAAGTGCAGCATTAGCTTTGCCTAATCTATATTAGATGCTGAGTTTGGGAGGTTGTCTTTCCTGTCTGTTTGTGTCATGCCTTGTTAAATGGACATCAAACCAAACAAAAGTGCCTATGTTCTCATATATATTGCTTTTACAGGAATGGGACAAGGAGCTATTGTGAGTGACATATTTTATTCTGTGCAAAATATCTTTGGATGAGGTTACATGGTAGCTGGTTAATTTGGAGAATAGTCTTCCTGTCTATTTCTTTAGAGTTTTTGTTTTGTTTTGTTTAATTTAGGTGATCCTTTTAGACCTGCATATTTTATAAACTTTTATCTGCAACATACATGTTATAATGCTTCCTTACAAGTTGTTAAATTGATTTCATGATCTGCGTGTTGTCGAGTTGGGTGGGCATGGGCATCAGTAGAAAGGGAAAGACATGAGATGGCTCTTCCACATAGCATCTTTATGTCTGTGAGCATGGAAGAGGATTTGAATTCTGGCAGACCAATTTTGAGGGGTTTCCCCCCCCCCTTGTTCCTGAATCTCTCCTTTCTGTCTCAGTTTCTGGCTGTTTGGTAAATCAGTGATTGTGGTTCTCATCTTCTGGGTGGTTGGGAAGTTTCTGTATCTATCCGTTTTGGTTTTTTTGTTTGTTTGTTTGTTTTGTTTTGTTTTGCAGTGAAAGTATACCAGAGGAAAAGTACTATAGGATTTTAGTTCACAATTTGTGTCAGTGGTCACATGGTTGTCTTGTTCTTGGCCCAGGAACATGCTGGAGAAGTATGTAGCAGAGCAGAACTTCTCACCTCATGGTGACCAAGAAACCAAGAGGACAGGGAAGGGCTTGGACCAAGACATACCTACCCTCCAGTCACATACACCTCAGGGGTCTACTTCATCTAGCTAGGTGCTACCTCCTACTAACCTACTGAACTGGGAATAGTGTCCTCCCTTACAGAAACTAGTACCTAACATACAAGTCTTTGGGGTGATATTTCATATCTAAACTATTTTAAGTACATTTGTGTGTATGTGTGCATGCATGTGAGAAATATTTGATGCACAGTAATGAACATTAGCTATAATTGTAATCATGGCAGCTCAGACAGTCTAACCCTCAGAATAGCCATTTGAGGTTTACTTTTTACCATCATTTCTTAAAGGAGAAAAAGGAGTATCAGAGAGAGTGAAGATCTTATCCAGGATATTCAGTTAACAGTTAGATTAGAATCCCAGTCAGCCTCATAAGGAGCTCATCCCTTTCGGTGTTGTTGTGTGCCATCCCACGTGCCTTTGAAAAGTGGGGTAAACTGTTTAAGCGACTAGTGAGTATTTTGAAATCTGTACTATCAGAATTGTTTAGTTTGTTTGTTTCTTTGTGTTTATTTATTTGTTTGTTTTGAAAGAGAATTGAGAATACTGACAGGTGGGCGAATGTTGTTTCCAGAAAATTATGTTCTCTAGTGGTTTTAGAGCGAGATGAGGTAAAAAATAAAGGATGAGATGAACCAATAGAGCTAAGTCCAGACATATCACCAATCCTTTGGCCTGGACATTTCAGGCCAAAATTATGCCTTAATGAGTGTGGTGCCAGGTTTTCTTCCCAAGGCACACATAGCTCTGCCCTGTTACTAATGCAAGTAAACAGTATTGTCAAAGACACTTACTACCAGAGAAGATGAGATTTAGAATCTAATTTTAGCTAGTTTTAAAACCATGCTTTTCTCTTTGGCAGAGCACTAAGAATGTCCAGTAAGCTAAGCTGTTCAGAGGGTCATGTCCTGAGGGTCGTGCATATGAAACAGAAGGGAGTCACATCAGAGTGTATTGCTCATTCAGCTCTCAGAAGCTCCTTAGGTGCGTGCCTCATATTGAGCGTACACCACTGTAGCCCACCAGTGCTGTGGGACTGGCAGCCTTGCTGTGACCTAGAAATATTTAGCTACAGTGGTGACTTGACAGTGCTACTTAGCACCATTGACTGCCTTTGAGGTTATCAACATTTCCCAATATGCATGTTGGGCTCTGAGGCTCTGATGTCATTGGTCAGCTGGGTTTTCTTTATAGAACAAAACACATCCTTTGTGCACTCTTGTGACATTATATGTCTGAGCTCTTTGGGCTTTTCAGAGCTGAAATGTAATACAGAAGAAGAAAAATATTTTCCTTAAAAGCTCAAATGTACGGCTTCCCAAGGAACTGTTATCATATAATTATCTTCAATCTGATTTGCTTCAGATATAAGAAGAAAATTTTAAGACAGCATACATTTTATACCTCTTCAAAAAAAAAAAAAAAAACCTGAAGACATTGCTTTCCCTTTCAGCATCTTGTCTTCAATATCATGTCAAATCAGAATCTACTCTGCCCAATAGCACTGTAAAATCAGTACTAGTGTTTGGTTGAATGGTTAAGGCTTTCTTATTTCTAAAACCTTGTCAGTTTCCTACCGACCTTAACAGTAAACAATCATTGATTTGCTGTTTTAAAAACTTCATAGATCTGCTGGGAAGTTTTAATCGCTGTTTGCCTAACAGGATGATTTTACTTAGATTTCTGTGCCTTTGTTGTATTTCTGATATGGGTACCACTGAATGTTCAGATTATCTTCACTCTTCTGGTTTTCTTCGGCAGTACTTGGGAAGTGGAGGTTATGACCCTGGTTTTGGACGTGATGATATCAGCTATTGTTTTCTGTTAGGTGTTTGTCTGGCTGAGCCAAGTCAGTCTTAGAGAAACTTGAAGGCATCAGATTTCAATCCTCTTCTCACTGGGCAGAGATTTGGCTCTCGTGACCAAGTTTCCCTTTGTTAATTTGTGATTGATACTTTACTGCAAACTGTAACACAAGTCAGGTCGTGTATATATAAGACCGAAGACCGGAAGTTGATTTTCTCCATCTCTGCCACCTGATCCTCTATTTCTAGAATGGCGGACAAGGAGGGATGTAGGCTTGTTGTGTACCTAGTGAAGTGACAGCTGAGAGGCAGCAGGTCAGATGCGGGGACATTTCATAATTTGGCTCCTTTTTGTCTTTTTTTTTTTTTTTAAGGGAAGATCACTTAAGCTCCTCTGAGGGATGCTTTCTTCACCCTTGGGAATTCCAACCCGGTGAACAGACTCACTCTCTGAGACCTCTCACATGAGAAATGGGCTCTGCTGTCATGTTTTTTTTTTTTTCACAGCTTCCTGGAACTGGGAATTTGCAATTTCTAAAGTTATTTACACACTATCCAGGCCTAGGTCTGAGGGAATGAGAGAAAGGCCCAGTGCACAGGCCCACTGTGCAGAGTGAAAGTCTTTGTCAGTCTGACTACAGGCTCTCCAAGGCTCCTCTCTGCTATTGACTTTTTCTTGTTAGAAATAATAGGATGGTAATCCCTTTCCAGCTGGGAAGCTTAACTTTCCACAAAAGCTCCATGGCTGGCACAACCATGGTCTCCAAGGAAATCAGGGCTTAGGTCATTAGAGTATTTCAAAGCATAAAGCTTGAGCTTGGGACTATCATTCATCTACATGGGCACTTTCCTTACTGACTTCACACGTTTTTGTTCATGAACTATGACCAGTAACACAGACATCATTTAAAATTTCTATGTATTTTGATCGTATATTTTCCTCTCCCTACCTTCTTACCCATCCCGCTTCATGTTCTTTCTCTTCCTTCCTCAAAATCACCCCAAAATCAAAACAAATCATATAAGACAAAAATATCAAAACAAAAAAATATAGAAATAACCCAGGGACCATTTTGTGTTGGCCTGCTGTCTTGGGGCATGAGGACTTTCGTTGGAGGGTGGTTGATACAGCTGGTGTCATTCTATTGGAGAACAGTGGATGTTCCCTTACCAAGCAGCCATCATTGGCAAATAGCTTCTTGGTCAGGGGTGGGATTTTGTGTCACTTCTCCCTCTCAGGGCTTGGATTTTATCTGGCTTGAGCTTGGGCAGGGCTTGTGTTCACAGGTTTATCAGAACTGTTGTGTCTGGAAGACTGTGTTTCCTTGGGAATCATTCATCATCTCTGATTTTTTTTTTTTTTTAACAATCTTTCATCTGTTTCTTCTACCTAGATCCCTGAGCCTTGAGGGACAGAGTTTGATAAAGACATCCCATTTAGAATTGAGTGCTCCAATGTCTCCCAGCCTGCACATGGTCCAGTTATGGACCTGTGAGTTAATTGCCGTAAGCTGGAAGCAGCCTCTCAGAGGAAGGTTGGGTGATGCACTGATCTCTGACTAGAACATCGGTTCATTCACTGGTAGTCATTTGATTGCTTCATTTCTTTACGGAAGAACAGTAGTAGGGTTTCCCCTAGAGTTCATGACCTCTCTCATTTTAGCACCTTGGCCATTTTTTTTTGATGGATTTAATGCCTTCTCCAGGAGATAGAACCCATAACCAATACTGCTAAAGTGGACTTCAGAGTATTTTAAGGATAATATAAAAAAACAAAACAAAACAGAACAAAACAAACATTTCTTAGCTTCGTGACTAAAACATAGGGAGTATTCTGAAGGGAGGAATTCTTAATTCTCTGGTGGCCATGGCTTAAAATAACAAAGTATCTATAGATTCAAGTAAAATATCTGGAAGTATCTGCTACAATACAATATGCATTTGACTGTATTCACCGTGGCTTTGGCACGTGCTATCCTTTGATCCTTCCTAAAGTGTATAAAGCCTAATGATTTTTTTTTTTTTTAAATTAAGTAGCTAATTCAGTGCTAGTCTTTGTAAAAAAAAAAAAAAAATCTTGTCCTTTTTATATGTACTAATTCATGTTGATCTCATATCATTCCTGTAGGAACAGTATTGCCACCTGCTTCGTACCAGGGAAGCAAAGCTGTAGAGAATCACAGAATTTGAGTTATTTCCCCAGGAACAAGGGGCGGCCGAGTTGGAGTTTGAGCTCAGTTCTGCCGCAGGGCATGAACTGTTGCCTGCCTCCCTTCATTCTGACAGCTACGATGGCATCGTGTGCTAATGCACACTTCCCAGCAATTCTGTGCTCTCTAGTTTTATTAAAAGCTCTGCAAATAGCCCTTGTCTGGGCTTTACCGCCTCTCCTGATGGCAGACAGCCTCACTAACACCTTCTCTTAGGTGTTGGTATGATGACATTTCAAAATAATTTTGGCATGAAATGACACGCTTTCCTGCTCCAACCCTTCATGTGCTGTTGAAAGGGAAGCAGAGTAAACAATTGCCCTCTGTTTCCTACCCTGTGGTCCAGTGAACTTGGTGTTTAGAGCTCAGTCGCAGTATTGTATTGCCTGAGGAGAGTGAAGCCAATGGTATATTGGAAAAGTGATTAGTGTTGTATAAATTATTTTTAAATTTGTATTACATGTATTTGCTTTGTGTTTGAGAAGGCAGGACACACTGTGGGGATTGGTAGATAATTTGCAGTAGTCAGTCTTTCAAAGGATTATGCTCAGCTCATCAGTCTTAGTAAGAAGTAATGTTACATACTCAACCATCTCACTTAGCCCTATAGCGGAGAAATTTTAAAAATAAATATAAAAAATTACAGGTGAATGCCAGTCCCTTTATAGATACAAGGCTATGGTTGAAATAATTTTACAAAATGACTTTCTATCTATTGTCTCTTTGCAGACTCAATAGGTAGAGGAACTTTAGAAATCGAACAGAGGTGAGGTTTGCCTATTGGCTGCACAGCCACCTCGCTCTCTGTGACCTTGGGAGCATTCTATATATAACTGGACTTCTAATCAGCCCTAAAAAGAGATGAATAAAATTACCTTCAAGATTAATTTTGAGGATTCAATGACTGCATTTCAAATGACACTCAATTACTGATAGCTGCCTCTTAAACTATTTTGTTCCTAATCCCGTTCAGTGTGTATGTGTGTGTGTGTGTGTATACATGTATATATATGAAAGTCATGGCATGTAACTTACAAGTGGAGTAACCTTTAATGAAAGAGATATTATAAAGAGGTGTATTGAAATTTGACATTGTGTTGCTGTCTGTGAAGTGGATGCTATTGGAAGAGCTTCAGTATAGAAAATCAGTTCATGGTCCTTTTGCAGAGAGCCTGGGCATTTGTTATTCATGAGTTCCTAATGGTTCTGCTATCTCCCAGTGGCCAGTCATCCATGTACTCATCAAGTATTTATTGGGGTCCCAGTCGTATTTTAGGTTGGGTGTGTGTGTGTCTTTGATAGAGAGTGTACAACAGTGTTTCTCAACCTTCCTAATGCTATGACTTTTTAATAAAGTTCCTTATTATGTGGTGTCCTGGACCATAAAATGATTTTAGTTTCTACCTCATGACTGTAATTTTGCTATGGCTATGGATTGTAATGCAAATATTTTTGGAGACAGATGTTTGCCAAAGGGGTTGCAACCCAGAGGTTGAGAACAGCTGGTGTATAAATAATACTGGTTGAGAATACTGACAAAGCTGTTGGGGCTTGGGCAAGTTATCAGAAAGGAGTCAACATTGACTAAAAAAGAACAGTCTGCTCCATGACAAAGGGAGAGGTCGGAATTCCTGACTTGCTCTGGTGGCTTATCACTGTCATCATCTTGCGTGAAGGACTGCAGGTACTTAAGGTGCATGAGGGGAAGCTAGTGATAGAGCAGCTGCCATGCTTTTAGCAGGAGAGAAGCTAAAAAATCAGGAGTGATTCTGTCTTCAGTCTTGTGGGCATTCCTGTCTCACAGGCACCATGTTAGCTGATTGCTACCCACATTCAGTGTCTAGGATGTATATATTAACTTGCTTTATAAAAGGTCAGCAGCAAGAGATGGAAGGTGACTCAGATTCTCCATGATCATCTCATCAGTTTTCATCAGCCGAAAGTGACTAAATAGAATGAGATGCACTTTCAAACTTGAAGCTCTGATTTCTCCCTGAAGCTAAAACACGACCGTGAGCTTTCTAAAACCAGACCCGAAGAACACGTTGTCTGGAATATCTGAACTATGTTACATGCCAGATCACGCCCAGCCAAACCGTATTCATTATCCACCACAACCCCATCGGGTGGATTATATTCACCCAGGCACCACTCAGTGGTGACTCTGTGTGCCTTAGAATGAAAGTGTGCCCACCTGAGCACAGAGGTACAGGACTTGAAGGGCAGAGGAAGAGCTTCATGGTGGTTTTGCGTTTGGTGTACAGTCTTTAGGTTTAATAGTATGAAAGAAGGTTTTAGAGGGTTGGAATGATTTAGCAGGAGCACTTAACCACTTAACGGCATGCCTGCTGAATGCATCCAGTACTTTGTTCCTGTACTGGCTGATTTTGTCTGTCAACTTGACACAGGCTGGAGTTATCACAGAGAAGGGAGTTTCAGTTGGGGAAGTGCCTCCATGAGATCCAGCTGTTGGGCATTTTCTCAATTGCCCCTTGTGGGTGGTGCCATCCCTGGATTGGAGGTCTTGGGTTCTATAAGAGAGCAGGCTGAGCAAGCCAGGGGAAGCAAGCCAGCAAGGAACATCTCTCTCCATGGCCTCTGCATCAGCTCCTGCTTCCTGACCTGCCTGAGTTCCAGTCCTGACTTCCTCTGGTGATCAACAGCAATGTGGAAGTGTAAGCTCAATAAACCCTTTCCTCCCCAACTTGCTTCATGGTCATGATGTTTATGCAGGAATAGAAACCCTGACTAAGACAGTTCCCTTCTCTGGAACTTGCTGTTAGGCAGTCTCAGCTCTCTGGATTGTTTTTCTCATCTACATTACTTGCATGACTTCTTCTGTCACCGAATCTCCAATCTTACATTCCTTAAGATTCCATGTAAAACAGCTTTCTGTCTTCTCCTCTCCCTTGCTGTGTCTTTGACTTATCTATGGTGCTTTGTGACACGAAGCACCAGTGTCCTCCTTAACTCCAGCTGTTGATGTCACAGAAACCAAGGGTCACTTGAATATAAGAACTGCCCAGATAAGATTGGCTTGTGGCCATGTCTGTGAGTCATTTCTCTACTTGCTAATTGATGTAGGATACCCCAGCCCACCGTGAGTGGTGCCATCTCTAGACAGATGAGCCTGGGGTATATAAGAAAGGTATCTAAAGAAGCCAGAGGAAGCAGGTCAGTAAGCAGCACTCCGCCATGTTTTCTGCTCTGGATCCTACCTCCAGATTCCTGCCTTAAGTTTCTGACCTGACTTTTCTCAAGGTCAGATTGTGACCTGAAAAATGTAAAGATGTGGAAATGTGGAAATGTAAAGAAAGCGAATAAATCCTTCTCTCTTCTCCAAGTTGATCTTGGTCATGGTATTCATTTATCACAGCAGCTGAAAAGAAAACCAGGACAATTTTGTGTTGCAGCTTGATTTGCTTGTGTCTCTCCTTCCCTTCCTCTAGAAATGCAAGCTCTACACAAGCAGCCAGTCTGCTCTCTTTATCATCATGCTTCCGATGCCCAGAAAGATGCCTTGTGCCCTGCAGGTGCTAAATAAATGCTACTCAGATTAATGAACAAATGCACTTATTAGTGAAATGTTTATGTAATGATGCTTACTGTACTGGTTGCCAAGGTTACAATTATAAATAGGATAGAATCATTCTAATCAAGATCCTGTTTCCAAATGAAAGAGATAAAGCAAAGAATTTGGGGTGCTGTCTTCTGCGAATGGTACATGGATAACAAATATGTGGGAACACAGAGAGAGTCTTCAACTCTAGGGACCAAAGCAGGCATCATGAGGAATGTGCTATCTCAGTGGAGTTGTGGAAACAGCTGGAATAAAGGAGTGTGGAGGGATGGGCAGGTGACTAGTGCCAAATAAGAGGACTTAGAGCAGTCTGACCTGGGGTCTTCTGGCAGAACATTGTGTGCTTTTAAATGCTGAACCATCTCTCCAGCTCAGGGAAAACTATTTTTTCCTGTTTCTTCTAACAGGTGGCTTATATTTGCAAATGGTATCTGTCTAGTGCTGTAACTGAATTAGTTCTTTCCAAAAGTCCTTGTCAGCTGATTTCCCAGCCAGCTTTTAACCATCTCCCCCCACCTTACCCTTCAACACACACACTTTTAATTCTCTTGTCTATTTTCCTCTACTTTGGAAGAGTTTCTTTTATTTTTCAACATTTTCATTGTGTACCTTCTTTCTGCTCTCCTAATCTTATGTTCAATAGCATTTTGTTTTAATTCTCTGAAGTCTTGTCTTGTGATATGCTTCATAGTTTTCACCTTACACAAGGTTTTACTTGTGGAGACTGTCAAGGACAGTGTAGTGGAAATCGTTTGGATCTTTCTGCTTCTGCTGTTTCTTCTAAGTTGCTTTTCTATTTGTTTTACTTTTTGTTTTAATGTTTGCATTAGAGTCTGTTCTCACTTCCCAGGCTCTATTGATTCTGTGTGCATTTTTAAGAATAAGGAGATCAAACACTATTTGGAAATATTCAACTCACAGATGAAGTTTGTTGATTTGGAATCTGGCTGAGTTGTCCTAGGGAAGCCACCATGAGGTTTATTTAAGTGATTTTACTTTGGCTATCTTGGGTTCCTAGAGATGACCGGTGTATCTCTAGCAGCAGTGTTCTGGGGTAAATAGAGGAAGACGCCTCATGTTTGCCTTCTGTTATACTTGTTTGTTCTTTCATTTCCTGTTTATTGTCTTGCCTTCAGTTATGGCTGGGCCTCACAGGTGACATGTTTATTTTTCTCAGAGAGGAAACCTTTAGTCTTTGCCTGAGCAGTGATGAATTGGTAGCCTGCAATGGAGTGATGGATAGGAGTATAAACATGTGTTTTATAACATCCTTCAGTAGCACTCCCGTGCTTTATTTGTGTCTGTGCTACATGGTGTTACAGATTGTGGAAGCTGGTGGTCTGAGAGGTTTAAAGATACTTTGGTGCTGAGCAGCGTTGGTTTTTAATTCTTCCAATAGTCAGATGAGGAGCTGGCTTTTGGGAGTCTCATGATGTTGGTAACAGTTGTCCATTTCTCTCCACTTAAAAAATTTCATTGCTACTGTTTTCCTTTTATTTTCCCTCTTTCCCTCCATCCCTCCCTCTCTCCCTGCCTCCCTCCCAGAACTTTCACTATCCCTTCTTTCCTTACAACTCTTGATGAGCTTCCTCTTTCAGCATTCTGAGTGCTATAGTGAGAAGTTATAGATATGTGTCATTACATATGGCTTGTTAAACTTGCTTTCTCTCTCTCATAGTGCTTGGGATGGAATCCAGAGCCTTGGATGTGCATGCTGGGCAATGCTACTGATTCTCATTGGACTTTCTCTTACTATTTTTTTTTTAAATCTGAGATGTGCAATTTAATGTGCAAACTTTTAGTATGATCTACTAAAAGTGAAAACTTACTAGTCTAATATATCTACAAATAATTACATATGAATGTGTGTACATATACCTTTATGCAGTTAAAACTTTAGTAACTTTAGTAAATATGATGTGATATAATTATATTTCCATATTTTCTTTTATTTCCTTAAGCTAATAATTTATTCATTTGCTTACTCAGTTAATTATACACTGTTTAATAATTTGTTTTATATACCAGCTAGTAATAGATAGCTATATACTTTACTAATTATACAGTGCATAGTGCTTACGTATATCTGTGTATATAGGTGTACACATATTCATTATATTTACATATGTATATATGTAAATATGTATGATGTGTGCACACAGCAGGATAAATGCAAAACTGTGACTGAGTTAGTTTAATAAAGAATCAGTGAGCTCTACTTTGGCTTCTATTTTAAAGTATTAATCTTATTTAGATTTTGATCCTTCCTTTGCAAGCAAAATTTAAGCATTTACCATGTGATTTGAGTAGAATTGGGTAATGTAATATTAAAATCAAATTATGATGATGAGTGGCTTTCTTCAGAAATAGTGACAATTAGATTAATAGAGGCCTGGACCAGAAAGATCTCTGTTTCCCACCATCCCATTTCTTCATGATTCTTAGTTAATCCATTAAAACCATTACATTATCCATAAATCTCCATGATCTCTGTGTAGTCTAATGAAATTAGGCTTTTCCATATTTTTTTAGGAGTTTCCAGGATATATTTCTTTTCTTTAAACCCTGAATGATTTCTGAAAATTCAGAAACACTACCTGTGCTGTATTCCAAGGTTATTTGTTTCATAGAATGTAAGAAGTTG
Organism: Mastomys coucha; assembly: GCF_008632895.1. NCBI lineage: Eukaryota > Metazoa > Chordata > Mammalia > Rodentia > Muridae > Mastomys > Mastomys coucha. The sequence continues at coordinate 18,956,083 of NW_022196903.1, read as the reverse complement.
GCATTCTTTTCTATTCGCACTTTTGAGTTCCAGTTCTTCTTTAACCTGTGTATTAACATGCACACACATGGTTTTATGTCTTAAATCCTGCCTTCTGTCTGAGGACAGACAGCTCATTCCTTAGTTTCAAGAGTGTGCTTATTCTGAATAAATGGGCCATGATGATTTTGTTCTTCCATTAGCTTCTAGATCTCCAGCAGTTTCCTATAGTTACTAGTGATATGAGCAAAAGGACAAGACCCACATGGTTTTTGTCAAGGCTTCTTAGACCACAGATGTCTCCATTTAGAAGGAAGAATGACCTTTTTTATATTTTATGTTTTTGGTCTTATTCAGCTTTGTGGGAAACAGAGTTCCCTGCTTTAAAGCTACCTACCTAAAAGTCACTTTCCCTATGGAATTTTAAGGGCCTGTAGAATTTTATTTTTCTTCTGAAATGAAACTCTCCTAGCATTTATAGATTCTTCTGAGAAGCAGAGACATAGACAGACTGACACAGAGACTCTGGGTCCCTGATGGGAATTGGAACTCTTACGGGAAGACCAACAGAGTCAACTAACCTGGACCCTTGGGACTTTCAGAGTCTGAACCACCAAGCAAAGAACATACACAGGCTGGACCTAGGCCTCCTTGTACATATGTAGTAGATATGCAGCTTGGTCTTCATGTGAGTCCTGAACAACTGGAATTGGGGGAGGGGGCTCCCCAAAGCTGTTGCCTGCACCACCATGTGGGAAGGTCTTCTAGCTGGGCTGCTTTGTCTGGCCTCAGTGGGAGAGGAAGCACCTAGTCCAGCAGAGACTTGAAGTGCCAGGATGAGAGGATACCCAGGGGCCCCCACTCAGGAGGAGGAGGGGAAGGATTGTGGGAGGGGGTGACTGGAGGGGTAAGTGAGCAGGATGTCAACTGAATAAGTAAAGTAATAAAATTAAATAAGAAAAAAACCACAAACAAACAAGACCAATGCACTTTAAAAATGTATTATGCCTACTGTTTTTCTTTATTGGTGGTGGCCCCTCCTGCTCCATAGCACAGGGTATTGATCAAGGTTTGTTTCTGAAGCATCGATGCTTTTCTCCTATCAATTTGACCTCCCAGAGACTTTCTTGGTAGAAAATTATTTGAATGACCTTCACTTTGCATCAGCTCTGGAAACAGGGAAGGGAAAGGTCAATTAGCATATGCAAATTCTCCTTTCCTTAGGGTTCCAGTAGCCTTTGCCCACACATTTTGCTGTGTGTCTAATTCACTCTGTGCAATACAGCTCATTTAAGCTACAGCAGTTTACATTCTAAGGAGCATACATGCACGCACGAGGTTCAGGTAGTTTATACCTGAATGATACTTGTAGTTTTATCACGTGGATACATCTCCATAGTTCTGCCTTGGTGCTTGACACCTACAGGGAAGTCATGCTGTTTGCTTCCCAGCTGGCCTGCCTTGCTTTGGTTTACCTGTTTCCCAGTCCACAGGGAAATGCTCTGATTGTCCTAATGTGAGTGATTGCAGCATATCTGTTAGTTTTTTACCTCAACTTCTTAGAGGTTTGCTTTCTCTTCAGCCTGACCCCTTCCTCGCTCTGCAAGTTGGGCGCATAACACCCAGAGGAGCTGAGAAACTCATTTATTTGAAACCTGCAGGCAATATAAAAATGAGTAAGGCTTGGCAGTTTTCAGCAGAAGAAACATAATTTCATGGGAGTTGGATGGTAATGTATATATATGAAAAGCTAAAATTTTAATTCAGGATAATATCTAAAATTTACAAGGAAGTTTTTAATGAAGTATAAAGGGCCTAGCTTCTCTTGGCTTTGTTTCTAATAGTGGATTTGGTACTTTCCTAGAAAAGTATTAGATAGTGAAGGGCATTTTGTCCAACGATGTTGGCTTTTAAAATGTATTTGAAGCTTCAGGTAGGAAAAACGGAATTATTTTGGAAATTCTGAGTGTGCTTACAATGGTAGACTCATACATCACATGATCAGTCTTTGGTTCTAATTATGTAAACATATAGAAGAAAACATCTAGCCTTTTCCAACTCTGTATTTTTAAAATGAGTTTGTGTGTTTGTGCATGTGTTTCTGTGTATATCTGTGGATGTACATGCAAATGCATGCTCATGCATGCAGAGATTAGGGGACAATCATGTAAATCTTCAAGTGCCCACTACCATGTTATTTTGAGACAAAATCTCCCACTTACACTTGGGCTTGATAAGTGAGCTAGCCTGGCTGGCCAGTCAGTCTCAGGTAACCAGATGTCTTTATGTGCTTCCTTTGTGCTGGGGTTACAAACACTTGTGAAAGACTGTTTTCTTCATTTGTTTGTTTTTTTTTTTTTTTTTTTTTTTTTTTTTTTTTTTTGGTATGTTACTGAGGATGGGACTTAGGTCCTTCTGTTTGCTCAGGAAGCCTATTCCCCACTGATCTATCTCTGCTGCCACAACATTCCTTTTATTTTAGAATAAAACATTGGACAAGTAGTATCAGGGGGAGGTATCTATGCTTTTATTCCCATTGATCAATAACATTAAGTTTGTCTCCATTTCTTTTAGTTCACAAGTATGTAATTATTGCTAGTAGGTTTTGTTTTGTTTTTACAAAATTCAACTATCAATCAGACGTCTCAGCATATCACTATGAGATGCTTTTCAATAACATTGCAAATTTATTTGAAAAGGTAGTTTTTCATGTTCCCTCTTGTTATAACAGAAACTATAATAAAAATGATTAAAAATCGCTCAACTTAGAACCATGTTCTGAACCGTGCCCAGTGTATATAGGCTTTGTGGAGTGCTAACGTCTATTGCCCTGCAGAGCACTTTGAAAAAAAGTGTTCAAACTGTTATCTTTTGTTTTTGGTCAACATTAACTCATCACAGACCCTTAGGACACCTTCACACATATGCAAATAGCCAAGATATTCCTAGAGTTGTACAGGTTGTCCTGCTGGCTCTATTTGACTTAAACTGAAAGGGTCTGGGATTTGTAGGGAGTTTTATGAAATAACTTAAGCCATTTCTTTATAACACTTATATGTTTGTTTCATGGTAAAAGTATTTAGAAATTTATTCACATATTAAGATTACAAATGCTTATCAATTCAACATCTTTCTATTTTAACTCTAACTTGATTAAATCCAACCCTTCATGTCTTCTAGCAAATACATATGCCTTTCATTTCCTAAGTCCCTCTTAATTGAATTAAACTTTTCCATGTAAAAATAATTGTATATTTAGATTTTGTTTCACATTTTTCAGTGGTAAGAAAAATAACATTCATCTTTGTTTTAGCATTTTTTCCTATGTTGAATTGTTCTCTCGATTGCTCTTGTCTGTATATGTTAACATGTATTCATGAAGCTCTGTGATGTTGGGTTACTCATTCTAAAGTGCCCATTATCATCAGCCCTTCAGTCAACTTTTCAGTTTGTTTTGTTTCATTGAGACAAGATTTCATGTAGCCCAGGCTAGCCTCAAATTCTTCCTACAACCAAGGCTGACAGTGAGATCCTGCTCTCTTGCCACCACCTCCCAAGGGTTGGGATTATAGGCATGGGCCATCATTTCTGACTCATTAGTCTCCTTTGGCAGTTAGTAACTTACCCACCAATCTGAAAGATGAAATTAAGATACTTTATTTTGAAAAGTCACCTATCAGTAAATTTCATATTCTTGCTTAAACTCTTTAAAAAATATAATATCATTTTGTTTTACTTTATATAGATGAATGTTTTGCATGTGTATTTGTATGTGTTCCATGTGCTTGTCTGGTGTCTGAGAAGTTAAGAAAAGGGTATCAGATCTCCTGGAACTGGAGTTATGTGTGGGTGTGAGCTATGCGGGTATTGGAAACTGACCCTGGTTCCTCTGCAGGAGCAGCAAGTATTCGGAGCTGCAGAACTAACTCTCCTGACCTTTAATGTCTTCGGAATCCTTGGTATGCTGTGGCAGGAAAAATAATAAGTGATGCTCTATCTTATTTCTTCACATAAAAGCTGAGAACAGATGGGACAGTAGCAACTTGGATTTTAGTATATTCATTATTTTATCGTAATTTAATATGGAGTTGAAGCACGCTTCTACATAGGAAGGGTTCTTTGGATCAGAACAATGTGCTATTTTAATTACAGTGTTTTTGGAATAAGCTTTTCATGTTAATGTCTTCACATATTCCTGTCAGAACAAAGCATGTTTATCTAATGTCCTCGGGATGTTTCCAAGTTGTCTTATACCACTGTCACTAGGAATTTATTTCCCTGAAAAATAACATGCTGGCAAACAGTAAAAGCATTAATCTCTAGGGACTTAAATTTTAATTCAAAATAAAATTGGCTCCCAACATCTGGAGATTCATTAATATGCAATAGAAATTCTCCTGATCTAATAATCTTTTGAACCAGTCCTCTCTTTGTCATCTGGCAAGTTTGCATCTGCTGAAAAATTTGATCACTGATCCTTTCCAGCAGGCTTTGTTCCATTGGTTCCCAGATACATTGTAATGTTACTAAGTGTCCTTATAGCTCCTTACAGAGGTTATCTTGCCATCTGTGAGATGCTTTGCTTGAGTATAGTTATTGCGTGACCATAAATTCTTGGGTTCTATCTGATACATTCATACAGGAATTCATAAACATATAAAAGGCCTTAACCTTCAGAGCCTGTGGAATTTACCGTGGGTTGACACCAGCAGGGCTCACCTGCTGCCTTTGCTCACACAAAAAGAAATGGCCTAAGTAAGGTACAGGGAAGTGTTGCTGGAGTGTATAGGTTTGGGGTTGCTTTAAAATACAATTGTTATTATATTAAACAATATAGACTAGGAATTAAACGTTGCTTTTTGTGGAATGGTCTCTAAAATTTAAATCAATTTAATTATAAAATTCTAAAGGAGCCTGGGAGATTATAAATTCAGAAACTTGAATTACCAAAAAACATGTTTTATTTTGAATAATGTATTTGAAAACACAATACTCAAAAAAGTTCATTTGTAGAATTAGAAGACACATGATTTTTTTCATTAGGTTAATTAAATTTTATAGATTTTTATCACATAGGTATTCATGAGCTGAGGCTTAATAAAGCTTTCAAATTGCATTTGTCTAACACTAGTAGATTCTTCAGTAGTAGGTAAATTAAGAAATAACGGTTGATAAAATTCATACAATTAAGTGCAGTATAAAATGTAATAGTTGAGCTAGAAAGAAGGCTCAGTGCTTAAGATTATTGGCTACTTTTCTAGAGAATCCTGGTTTGATTCCCAGCACCAAAAAGGCAACTCACAACTGTTTGTAACTCCAGTTGCAATGGATCTGCTGCCATCTTCTGGCCTCTGATGGTACCACACACATGTGATGTAAATGTATGCAGGCAAAACAAACATACACATAAGATATTTTAAGTATTAAGAAGAAAGTAATAGCAACAGCTGGACTTTGATATAGGGCTTATAATCCTAGCTAAGAAGGCTGAGGTCAGAGGGTCACAAGATCTTGGCCAAACTAAAATACTTGCTGATATGCTATCTCAAAATGAAAAAATAAAAATAAAATGAAGGCAAAGTATTATAGTCATTGGCTGGCAATCAGCCTAAGATGGGTTGAGTACTAGTGTTTGCAAAATGGTAATAACTATAAATAATAATAAAAACAACAACAGCAGCAGCAACATCAATAGTATTGGTAGCCAGTGCTATATTCTAGATTAGTAAGAAATGTATGGAAAATAAAGACAAATCTCTTCCTCTCCCTCTGTCCCTTCTGTCATCCTATCCTATTCCCTATCCTCTCCCCTGCCCTCCCCCTCTCCCCCTTCTCTCCCATTCCTTCCTCCTTCCCTCCGTCCCTTCCTCCCTCCCTTTCCCCTCTTTCTCCTTTTTGTTTGCTTTCTTCCAACAATGTAAGGAAAATTTATGAAGACAGGTAACATTAAGATATAATTTAGCTTTGTTGAATTTTTGAAATTTATAAGAAACAATGTTTTTTCTATTAACTTGTAGCACAATTTGAGATCATATGCTCCAATAAGCATTCATTCCTCATTGGATGGGCAGGCAAGTTCATGTATGTCTCCTGAGTGCATGCAAGCATTTGTGTGTTTATACATATACAACTCAGTTGGATTTAAATTAGTCATATAAGTTTTGGCAGTCACAACTGTTGGCTAAAGCGTACCATTTTACAAACCAAGATCACAGGAAGTGAAAAGTCTTTTTTCTTCACTCAGAAGTGCATTTGAACACACTCTTTAAAATACATCAATTTGTTTTATAATATAGAAAATAAGGATGTGTTTTCCCAAAATATGTTTCAACAGATATTTGAGGCTAGATGATTTTTTTGTCTCCCTATTAGAATTCTGAGCTTATAGTAAATTTATAATAAATCTTTGTCGAATTGTTGTATTATTGGATGCTTGAATTAACATTAAATTGTAACAATTCTCTAAAATCCAAGTCAGCTATAGCTTTAATTTTTCCCATTTGTGAACAGTTAGAATGCTGTTGGCTGATATAATATTCTTCTAAAACTATGTGAGAAAAATGTCACACTTAATGCATTATGGAAGAATACATGCTTATAAGTGTTTAAAGGATGCAATGATTAATTTCCTAAAAAAAAGTTAATTGAGATTTAATCATATCATACTACATTTTCATGAAAATTGTTTTTGGAATATGAGAGAAAACTGTTAAATCTTTTTACCTCAAGAGTGTTTTGTGGTGCTGGGATCAAGATCAAGTAGCCTGGGCCTATTGTCCATATGTGTGTGTGTGTGAGAGAGAGAGAGGGAGAGGGAGAGGGAGAGAGAGGGGGAGAGGGAGAGGGAGAGGGAGAGGGAGAGGGAGAGGGAGGAATGCTGGTACAACATCATATCACTTACTCCTTCATTCCTGCATCTCTCTGTTGCCCAGCCATTAGGACATCTTCCCTGTTATCTTTTTCACTTATTTTGTATTTGCTGCCCTCAATTCCTAGTAATAGAAGGAGTTTATCTTTGATATGTCCTATCCTAGGAATAGACTATGCACTTGATGTTGTATTGCCGTAAGGAAATTCAAAAGACTGATGAATCATGTGTTAATAAGTAAAGGTTGTTTTGTAACAAAGAGGCCCTTACTTTCAGAACCCCACAGAATTTGTCAATGTAGAATGACTTGCAGATTAGTGGGTAAATTTTAAGATGTATATCAAGCAGATGTCATTAAGTATCATAGAAGTCTTTTGATTATACAAAAATTTCCTAAATTTGGAGATTTTATTATCTTTGTATAATCCTTACAAGGTGTTAGTCATTCCATCTTTTTAAATAATGAAGTCATCATATAATTTATTAACATAAATAGGTATATTTTTGTTTTGTTCTGGTTTTGTTTTGGTTTGGTCTGGTTTGGTTTGGTTTTGGTTTTTCCAGACAGGGTTTCTCTGTGTAGCCCTGGCTGTCCTGGAGCTCACTCTGTAGCCCAGGCTGGCCTCGAACTCAGAAATCTGACTGCCTCTGCCTCCCAAGTGCTGGGATTAAAGGCTTGCACCACCACTGCCTGGCTTGTTTTGTTCTGTTTTTGTTTTACATGGGGTCTCATACTGTATACCAGCCTTCCCTGAAACTCAAGGGTATCATAGGCTGGCCTTTGATGTACAGTAACCCTGCAACCTCAGATTTCCACAAGCTATGATTACAGACATGAGCTCACACACCTGACTCATAGGTATCTTCAATGTGTAAATGAGCATTATATAACATTATATAAACATTATATAAATTAAATTGCTATTTCCTAATAGCAATTTATATAAGGAAAATTAAGAAATAAACTATTGCTACAGTAATGTATTACAGTATGAAAATGTTCAGATCCACTTTAACACAAAATTTTTGTTATATTTTTGGTAATATTTATTCATATCCTAGGTTATCTTTCATGTTTTAACTTCCTGAATATCTTTTGAATTTTCTTGAACATCTGCTTTGTGAATCCAAGTGTTTTTCTGTAAGTGGAACATCTGAATGCTAGTGTAGGGTGACTGAGTCCTCTCTCTACAAGTTGCTTTGGTCCTGTGTCTGGGAATAGGTGGCTAGCTGCTCAGATAGTCAGTGCAGACCTCTGACCAGTCAGGCAAGGTTTAGGATCAAAACCCACGTGCTAAGGCTGGGAGTACATGGCTCTTCACTGTTCAGCCGCCAGCTGTCTCTGTGTTAAGAATACTGTAGGCTTTCTTGTAGACCAATGTCGGTGTTGTGTTCTCCACAAGTGACTGTGTGAAGGCTCTCCTCTCTGCATCCTTATGGTTACCTGTTGTCCTTAGAGGCTGTGCTGTGAGACTTTCCAGTGGTTATTTGAATTGTTTTAAATGTATGGCAAGGTCGCAATAGTGTTACAAATAGTTTTGCTTGTGAAGAGGCGTATTAAAGGTCCCCCACCTTGGACAAGATTGAGGCAAGCTGAGAGGATGCTGGGCATGGAGGTGACAGGAGCGGAAGGGGAAGGGACTTCCAGCTTGTGTCTGGCTGTGCTCATTCCGCCCTTTGATGGGATAGACAGTAAGTGTCAGGGACTCCCAAGTGCAGCTCTCCAGTCCTTGCGACGATGTTCTTCATTCTTCATCATAATTTCTCATGAAAAATTTGCTCTAGATATTAGCCAATTTTTAGGTTCTGTTTTTTGAGCAGGGACAAAGGACTTTTTTTTTTTTTTAAAGAAACCAGCATTTTTAAATCAGTAACTTTTCCTTAATAGGATTACAATTCTAATTCATTGTATCATTTTTTCCTTATTCAGATTCCCCTATTACTACAGATCTACTTTTCCACTAGTACCACGAACTCTTTGAAAATGATGGTGATGGAAATGAACAGTGTCTTACATATGCATGAGAAGTACTTTCAGTGGGGAGAGGAAGCTCAGTTTACAAATTGGATTTAGAGCTTGGAGACTGACTAGAGTCAGAGACAGAGTTTGCCTTGTAAACATGAAGACCTGAGTTAGTCACCTGGACCCACCTGTAACCTCAGAGCTATGAAGGTGGGGATAGGAGGATCCCTGTTAGGCTTACAAGCCAGCCCAGCCTGTCCAGATAACTGAGCAAGATCCAGATTGAGCGAAGCTTGTCTCAAAAAATGGGATCAAAAGCTATTGAGGAAGGCAGCGGATATCAACCCAGCAACACATGTGTGCACACACACTAAGTAAATGCATAAATAAATTTGGGTTTAGTCTTATACTCTGAATCAAATGCATTTATCACCATTTCATATCATCTAGAAAAATAATAATCAGAAGGAACAGCAAGGGGGCTCCAGAGATGCAGGCTAACATTCTGAACTTGTGGTTATATTCTCCAGCAAATTCAAAATCATAAAAATCATTTAGGAACTTTAAGCTTGAACTTCTCAGGCCAGTGTATTTACAGTCCTGAATTAGTAGTGATGGGGTGCTTATCTAAGCCTGAATACGTCAATCAGAAAGGCCTTTCAGAGAGCTGTGGTCATCTGGATGTGCTCTCCAGTCCTTTGTTCTTTACTTCTTTAGAGTTGGCCACACCTGCCTCTCGGTGGCATTTCACTTGCTTCTTGGTTTTAGATTTTCCCAGCATGATAAGATTGGCTGTGGAGAATTCCTTTGAGAGTTCTTACCATACAGCACTGGAGAGATGAAGGACTTAAGGTGACTAGACCTCTGCTGTATCAAGTTCTGTCAGTCAAAGTATGTAGACAGCGATGGAGCACAGTTCTAAGAACAGAGAGGAAATGTTGAGAGAGAGAGGGACATAGTCAGAGGATACAGTATGGTATGCATTTTAAGTGAGTAATGAGTGTGTCCTAGTGTCTAATAGATATTGTGTGAGGCATACTCTTTCTTATTAGTTGACTTCAGTGAATGTAAATATTTATATTTACCTTAACCTGTCATTTATGCATATTTACTCTAAACTCAAATTGATGTCCCCCACCTAGATAGGAGAGCATACACAACATACAGTTTAAACCAGTTGTAAAGTGCAGAATAGCTAGTCAGCAAAACTAGTTTATAAATAAGTAGGCTTTACTTTAAAACACTTTTAAGTTTTCATTTTTAAGTTTTATTGTTTTTGTTAGTTACTTAAGTATTCATTTTGTAATTGACAGAATCAACTCAAGGTTTCTAGTCCCTCTCTTGGGGAAAAATATATATTAAAAATATATAAATGTAAATATAAATAAATGTATATATACATACTTACTTATTTTTAAACCTAATTTGGTGAACAGATATGCTAAAAATTTACAAATCAGCAGCAGTGTTCTGAATATGAATTCATAAGTGCTTTTGGAATCTGAAAATATGCAAATATTTATACCATCTAGCATAGGTGTTCAGTTCTAGGTGTTAAAACGTCTCAAGGAGAGTTTTTATCTGTTTATTCTTTATAAACCTTTGAGTTTGCTAATATTTTCAATCTGTTTGTAGTGAGGTTTTGGAGAACATAGCATACTTTCCAACGAAAACACTGATAAAAAGTAAAAAAAAAACAAATGTGAAAAAATTGTTCATTAAGGGAATGGTAGCTTGCATTTTATCCATGAATTTATGGATATAAACGTGGCAATTCATCAGTAAAATTTAAATCAATTTGAATAAATTATTTCAAAAGTTTTGCTGCTAAATTTTCTATTTTGGGCACCAACCAGAATTTTACTATTTGTTAGCATATTTTCCTCTAGGCCTTTGAAAGCCCTACTGCTGGTGTGTGGTTTGCCAGTTCAAGCATCTTTGTAGGGAAGTCACATCCAAGTAGCCGTGCTGGCTGCCAGGAGCTATTTCTCTAGCTGCCTTCTAGCCTTAGCAGATCCTGGGTGTCTTTAGACCATAGACCCTGTTACTCTCTGTGCTGAGGGGAGACTGGTTTCTGGTAAGCATGTAAGTCAGTTGGTTGTTCAGGAAAGACGTTCCATTTCCTTTACTCCCTTAGTTTCATTACAAAACATTCTCAGTTATGGGTCAGGGATGTGTCAGGCCATGTCTGAGAGAAGATAAGTCCATTTTCGAAAGGTTTCATCTCTCTGTCTCTCTGTCTTGTTCTCATCCTTGTTCTAACTCTCTAGCTCTATCTTTCTCTGGCTTTTTGTACACACACACACACACACACACACACACACACCCTTATGTATGCATATATAAAATAGCTTTCTTCAGTCTTTAGTACTTCTATGAGGGTGCTGTTTTGTGTCAGTTTAATCTATATTTCTTAGGAGGTACTTAACTCAAGGACAAAGTCCTGTTCCTTGCTGATTTTCTGTTGCATCTGAATGAGCTGTCTCCAGAGCCCTTTCCCTTTGCTCATTCTTGAGATGTGTGATACTATCTTCCTCATTGAAATTGGCCATTTTAAATTGACTTTCAAAGTTTAGAGTAAGATACAATCTCATGATATTGTTGAAATTCTGCTGCCGTTCCTTTCAAAGCAGTGGTCAGAAATAAGGTGGTCAGAGTCCCTTTCTCTCTCTCTCTCTCTCTCTCTCTCTCTCTCTCTCTCTCTCTCTCTCTCTCTCTCTCTCCAAAAAGCCATTGCTCATCTGTGATAATCTACTTACTTTAGAAAGAGCAAAGTTCTCATTATTTCTGAGCAGAGTTAATTTATAATAAGTTTTGTTTTTAAATCCACCCGAAGAAACTACTTGCTACCTATGGAAAGAGGCTGCCAGGCTGCCAGTTGGTCAGCATGTCTAAGTTTTAGATGGGTACACAGTTGCCTGCTACTGCTGTGTGTCTCTGTTGAGTGCTTTGTGATGACTACAAAACCTCTATGTCTTGCAAATAAGACTTCATCATAGGGAGCTGTGCCATAAAATAGCAGATGGTACCGAGGCACAGAGTTCTTCCTGCCTGAAACCAACATCATCTGCAACGTAGAGCTCCTCAGCTACAGCTTTCCAGAAAAAAGCCTTCCCTGGTTCTCTGTACTTGGAGAGTCTGGCCATGAGTATATTTGGACAACACATGAGTTATCTTAGAATTCTTTTCTGAGACTTTGCCTGCACTCTCCATCCCACTCACTTACATTCTACAACATCCTCTCCTAGAAAGTAATAGTGGATAGTGGGATTTCTCCTACTGTAGAGGAATTGATAATAGCAAACACCAGACTTAGTGTGGGAGCATAGAGATAAGGGGTGTTTGTACTTAAAGATTCTGCAACCCAGACAGGAGAAAGCCACATCAGCAAATGATACTTGCAGGCATGTAGGACAGAGATGGCACAAAAGACAAGGTTGCCTTAATTTTGGTGTCTTTAGGAGGAAATGAATTTCCTGTAGGTTTTGTCAGAATTGTGTCATAACATGTAAAAGGTAATTCTAGTAAGAAGTTATAGACAGTGCAAAACTAGGATGGCACAAATGCATGATGGGATGATGCCTTGAGAGTTAAAGGGAATAACTCATGTTCACATCCTAGCACACAGTGGGCTATGCTAGATGTAGGTGTTCCTGTGCATTAAGCTCTACAGAGTGTGATTTGAAAAGCTCCATAGAAGCTGAGGGGTTTGCAGCCCCTTAGGACGAACAACAATATGAACTAACTAGTACCCTCAGAACTCCCAGGGTCTCAACCACCAACCCAGGACTGTACATGGTGGGTCTGATTGTTCTGGCAGCACGAGTATAGTAGAGGATTGCAAATTCGATCATCAATAGGAGGAAAGGACCTCGGCCCTGTGAAGGTTCTGTGCCCCAGTGTAGGGGAATGCCAGGGCCAAGAAGTGGGAGAGGGCGGGGTGGCAGGCATGGGGAAGTGGGAGGCAACAGGGGTTTGTTCTTGTTGGTTTTGTTTGTTTGTTTGTTTGTTTGTTTTTTGGAGGGGAAACTGGGAAAGGAGAAATTTACATGTAAATAAAGAAAATATCTAATAGAAAAAAAGAAATAACAAAAAGAAAAAGAAAAAAGAAAAGCTCCATAGAAAACCCTAGGCATAGTCAGTGGGTACAAATATGTTAGATATACCTGTGCCCATGTTATAGGATAGTAAGATGGCACAGCATGTATTGTAACTTCTGGGAAGAGTGGCTTGCATAGCCTCTTTGGTTCAGTTAGACCTTCCTGCATAGCTGGACAAGAGTACTTGTGACTCAAATGCAGTAGGAACTTCTTGGGATATCTTTGAGAACTCATGTTTCTCTGTTACTGTAGTCATCTTTGAATTGCTGGTTACAGCAAAAAAAAAATGTTCAGGGCACTCTTTATGATAATTGGTTTGATTTAGTTTTGATGAGCTTATGTTATTGGTAGGGATGATTGAAGGCTATTTTTAACATCTTTTTCACTGGGGGCGGGTGGGAGCAGTTAAATAGATGCTGTCAATGAATAAGAGGACGCTGAAGCAGATGTTAGAAGATAATGACCAATAAGCTTTGCCAGCTTTCTCTCTTATCTACTTATCCTCTCCTTCAGGGACATAAGAGAGCCTCGTTGAATAACTCCTTAGCATTTAACTTGATTATCTTTTTTAAAAGATGCAGCTGAATTGAAGACACAGAGTCAAATTAGAACTGCCAGCAGCATGAGGAGAAGGGAGGAATGGAGTAATAATTGTGTACTTAGAATGCAGAGACCAAGATTAGAATTGTAGTGCCGAGATCTGATTTGTACTTTAGTCTGTCAGTGTGTCTTCTAGTTCAGAACCCATGGGGCAGTATGTGTGTGCAGCAACACCTACCTCACTATCTAACACTAAAGCAAAATGACCAGGGAAACAAAACTTTTCCCTCTGTACCCTGGAGATATAACTCAGGATCTCCCATATAGATACTAGTATCTTATTATGCTCAATTATCTTATACCAAACATCTTAGTATTTGAATATATTATATACACCTCTTGCATGTATAAAGTCATCTGAAGATAATTCATAGTACTTACTACAATATAAACACAATAAAGATAGTTGATATCCTCTATTGTTTAGTTAGGGAATAATGTCAAGAAAAATCTGCCTGTGTTCAGTCCTGGAACAATTGTTTTTCCTAGATATTTTCTGTCCGCAGGGGGTTGAGTGTAGAAGTTGAACTTATAGATATGGATGGCAGACTCCACTTTCTACACAATGAGCCATATCTCACAACTTTGCCCTAAGCTTACATACAGTGCGGTCTCCCTCTGTGATTCAGGTCATATCTGATTTGCATGAGATAGCATGATCCCACTCATCTTTTATTCTAGGGCAGTGGTTTTCAACCTTCCTAGTGCTGCAACCCTTTTATATAGATCTTCATGTTGTGGTGACCCCAACCATAAAATTATTTTGTTTTGTTGCTACCTTTTAACTGTAAATTTTTACTGTTATGTATTGTAATGTAAATATTTGTGTTTCTTATGGTCTTAGTCAACCCCTGTGAAAGGGTCATTTGATTCCAGCCAAGGGGATTGCATACAGGTTGAGAACCATTCTAGGGTCCTTATTAAAACACTTCCAAAGAAACAGATAAAGGTTATCTTAATTTATTTTAACTTTAATATCCATTTTTTTCTGCACACAAGTAATGAAGATTTTAGTTCTGTGTTCTTATATATATTTTCTGTGGTATTAGAATTAGGAATGGATTTCAAACGTAGAACGTATATGAACTTGGACTAGCATATAGTGGAACTGGCAAATATCAAGGTTTATGCTTACCAGGTGAGAGGCATAGCACCACATCCATCTATTAACTGTTCTTTGCATCCTTTCTAAGATTCTGTTACTTTCCCTGTTGTTCTTGTAGTTGCTGAAGTAAAACAACCAAATGGCAGTTATAAACCCTGTAATACAGCAATCTCTTTCAAGTATCTTGTTGAATATAGCAATCTTGTTAAATGTTACCATTGCTGTTGTCCTTGTTACATAGATGAAGTTGAGACCCTGAGATTAATGAGCCCTATTAATGCCATATAACTTGTGGGGTATCTAGATACACATACAAATGGAATAACCTCAGTAGAAGGCTCCATTACTTTTCCCTAATACATAAACTGACTAACTGATGAAATAGTATTATCTTGGATGGATTGTTTGCTGATCCCTTCTGGTTGCTGAGTTAATTTTACTTTTTTGCCGGGTGAGAGTGGGGTAGAGATTCAAATACGAGAATAGAGGATGTGACCATCTTACAAAGGAATAGCGGTTTTAGCATGTTATTTCTATTTCCTAGTGAATTTATTAAAAGGGAAACACTGAGAATTTTTTACGTGACAACTATTATTTTAGTCAGGTTTAAAGCAGAATGATAAAGCCACATTGTCTCAGTCAGGGTTTCTATTCTTGCACAAAACATCATGACCAAGAAGCAAGTTGGGGAGGAAAGGGTTTATTCAGCTTACACTTCCACATTGCGTTCTCCACCAAAGGATGTCTGGACAGGAACTCAAGCAGGTCAGGAAGCAGGTCAGGAAGCAGGAGCTGATGCAGAGGCCATGGAGGGATGTTCTTCACTGGCTTGCTTCCCGTGACTTGCTCAACCTGCTCTCTTATAGAACCCAAGACTACCAGCCCAGGGATGGCACCACCCACAATGGGGCTAGGCCCTCTCCCTGTGATCACTAATTGAGAAAATGCCTTACAGTTGAATCTCATGGATGCATTTCCTTAAGAGAGGCTCCCTTCTTTGTGATAACTCCAGCTAGTATCAAATTGACACACAGAAAAGCAGCCAGTACACACCTTTTTACCATAACCCAGCTTTGGGTCTACTAGAAGTTTTAAGTAAAAAGTAAAGCATATGTAGCTCTTTATAAAACAGAATACACTCTCTAGATCAATCTGCAGCTATGAAGTAAAGAGAATAAGATTATAGCAATGTTTTATGTTCACACCCAGAAAGATACTTAACTGCTTTGAGCTTAATTTGATGATTTGTAAAAATACACCATAGTAGTTTTAGTGAAATAAATGAAACATATTGCTTAAGGGTACAAAGTTTCACTTGTACAGAACAAAAAGTTCTAGAGATATTATTTTCAGCCTCACAACCAATACTAATAATACCATATTAAATAGTTGAAATCTAATATGCAAAGACAGCTTCCGTATTCTCACCACAGACACTCTTATACATGCATACACACTTACCCACACTGGATAACTAGGAAGTAGGGAACATGCTAATTAGCTTAATTATAACAACTAATTTACAGTGTATAAACTTCTCCAGAAAAGGTCCAAAGAATGGTGGAACATCAAATCGTAAATGCCTTTGAGTATATATGATTTCTATTATTACTCCATAAGGAGCAGAGGAAGAAGACAAACACGGCATTTGGGGTCTGTTCTCAGTGCACTCCGGCAGAGGAGTGAGTGAAATCCTTGGATTTCCCCTGAGGTCTCATTTTTCACTTGCCTCTCACATGCACACCAAAGGCAGCACCATAGTGGTGTGTGCTTTCTCTGAGGTTTGCATTCTGATGAGGCCGTGGGTGAAAGCCATTCACGCTGTCTGTGGCTGAGCTAGCTTTGCCTAGGGTCCATTTATCTGTAATGCAGTAGGATTTGTGATTCTGTACTCATTAGTTTGTATGCCTTTTATTAGAAGATATGTTAAATTGCTATTGTACATTTGGGGCTTTTTAATCTTCCTCTCAATATTGTGAGATAATAACATTTCAATTTGGCAAAATAATGTTATTCTCAGTCTACCCCAGGCACTTATATTTAGATGTTCACTGTTTATTGGGGCAGGCTCACTGAGTGATGAGCTTTTATTGCAAAAATATGAAAAATATTTTATTTTAAAATAACCTCACAGGAAATATTAGTCTAGCTGGGTACTATAATGTTTTTCCCCTGATTCTGTACTTCCTTGAGTTTTTATTTTTAATTGATTCAGATTAACTACCAGTTGCTAAATATTACCAATAAAGCCAAGCTAAAAGCTGTCTATATGTGGTTGTCAATTCTTCCTTAATGGAAGTTGAGGGGTGAGGTGTCTGGGGTGGCATTGCCGTTCCACATTGGTGGTTGCCAGTTTTGCTGATTCTGCTATTTCACAGTCTTCATAGTCAATGCGATAGCTTCAGTTGTCATGTCAAATGATAGCCAGCAGAGAAAGAAACCAGAAAGTGTTCACTGCAGCAATCCCTTGTGGCTCCCTGGGAGTCATACATCTATCCTCTTATATCTCATTGGCCACACAATAAATCTGGTATTCTTAGTTGCTGATGGGTAGAGTTACTATTCTAAGGACAGGTTGCATATCCCCGTTTTGAAAGGCTTGGGATCAGAAATGTTCCAGCTTTCTTATTTTCTTCCTGATTTTTAGAGTATTGCATAGACTTTACAGTTAAGCAGCCTCGATCCAAAAGCTCTGAAGACTAAAATTATCCAAAGCCAAAGCTTAGCCTGCATCTGTGCACATGGAAGAGGAGAAGGGACTTTGTAGAACAGGACTTGATTGATGCTGAAGTCTTTGGGTGAGAGGCCTGGTCAGAGCCTCTCAGTTTACAGAGCATCTTTGAGGATGGCTTTTTGTTTTAGACTGTGGAAAGGGCCAATATTATACACTTTGTTTGTCAACTACTAGTTCATACTACTTTCTCTGTCATACTTTATAATCTTTACTGTATGTGATGAGCAGTGTACCTGAACCTTGTGCATTTGCATGAACATCAGTACCCGCAGGAAAAAGAATCTTGCTCCTAGAAAAGTTTGTCTCCAGTCCTGAAGATGCTCTACCCACTAGTCACCTGCTACTTTGCCGTAGAATCTGTCCCCATCTTTGTGTATCAGATGCCATGTAACATCTTAATTATAAGTCTGGTGACAAGAACTGCAGGTCAAGGTGGGATCTACATAGCAGTGGTTACTGAGTTCTTTGTGGCATATTGGCTGGTCTCTTGTCTAGAAGAATCCTGGCATATGTCTTCAGTTAATCCATGATTTAAAATGAGAAGTGTAGAATTGAATTTGAATGTGAAAAAACAAACCAGATATACAGAACATCTTTATAATCTGTATTTTGTTTTCTTTGGTGCAATCATTATTTTAGCTACATTATGATCACAGCTAGTCTGGATCTATAAAAGATAGCCTTTACTGTCAATATTTGAAGTATTTTTATAAGCTTGGTGTCTTGACTGTGTTTATACATTTTCAAGGATATGTGAGTTCTATTTAAGCATTTGAAGTTAATTTTTATATAAAAGTTTGTTCTAAAACCCCAGTAGATAATGTTAGGTATTTATTTATATTTGAAAGAAGTGTTTTATTTATTCATGGTGAGAGCAGAAGCCTGGAGATAAAATATGGGGAAAATTAAAACACAATTGAACAATAAATCTACTGACCCCCAAAGTAATGATTAGTGCTGTGTATCAGTGTAAATGGAATAATGGGAGATTGAGAATTCTTAATTCTGAATTAGTGAGTAGTTCATACTATTCTTATAAAGACTGTGAATAATGTCTTATTACACTAGTGGATATACAAATTAATAGAGCTTTGCGACATGGGGTAAAGGAATCAGAAGTGAAAAAAGTCTTAACTGTAGCATTGAACTAAATGAATTTAGAAAGACGAGGCAGGGCTTAGTGAAGGGCAAGGAGGAGGTTGTTGAAGTTGTTGTTGACGATAAGCTCGAACTGAGTCAGCTGATGTGACTGCCAAGAGTTAATTATCTTCTAGGTTGAATTAGTACATGAGGAGCACTTGCAGTGTGGGAAGCTGCCCTCCCACTCCTTTCTGGGTCGGCCACTCTATCCTAGGAGGAATATGAACAGTGTATGTAGAGAGGATGTTGTTATTATAATACACCCCATTTGCTTCATCTTACAGGTCTCCATGAATTTTAATGCACTTAGTTTCAGGTAGCATGTTTATTTTATAGGAAACTACAGTTAATACATGGAAGAGTGTCTAGCCATTGGAGAAATCAGGAACTTTCATTTTAGCAAAGAGAAGACTTGTAAGCCAGTGCTTGTGTTTAGATTCTTAAATTACTTTGTTAAGAAACTAGCTTCAAGTCTGTTTTTTCCTAGAAAGTTCATAACCAGCTATAGGTTGTATAACAAAGAAACACAGGGTGAATACTTACTGTTTTCTAAGTGTCTAAAGTGTGAATGGGCTTCATTCAGGTACTAGAGATACTTCAGTCAATCAGTCTAGTCAATCAATCAATTTAATCAGTCAGTCTATCTTTCTCTATCTTTCTCTGTCTCTGTCTCTCTATCTCTTTCTGTTTCTCTGTCTCTCTCTCTCTCCGTTTGTGTGTGTTCATGCAAAGTTGGCCCAAATGAATTCTGATCGGTTAATTGCTATATTAATACTTGATATGGGTGTAGTGGTGTATGCCTATAATCAAAGACTAGGAAAACAGGCAGGAAAATCTGGAGTTTCAGACCAGCATGATTTACATACCCAGTTTGAAGCAAGCATAGGCCATGTAGCAAGTTGAGGCCAGCCTGGGACACATGAGACTATCAAAACCCAAACAACAATGTTAAAATCCAGTGAAATACAGATGATTACATTGATTAGAGTTATGTGAGTAGATGATTACTATGGTTTTTATTTTATTCCTTTGATCTAAGTTTCTTTGAAATCTCTTCTTACAATAATAGTAATACTACTACTACTACTAATAATAATAATACAGTGTCTTAGTTAGGGTTTTATTGCTAACTCAAGACCAAGGCAATTCCTATAAAGGAAAAAATTTACATGGGGCTGCCTTACAGTTTGAGAGGTTTAGCCCATTATCATCATGGCAGGAAGCAAGGCAGTGCTCAGGCAGACGTGATGCTGGAGGAATTCTCTGTCTTGAACAGAAGGCAGCCAGGACAAAACTGTCTCCTGCAGGCAGCTAGGAGGAGGCTCAAATTCTATGCTGGGCAGAGCTTAAGCCAAGGAGACCCCAAGACCCACACCCACAGTGACACACACCTTCGAACAAGTCCACACCTCCTAGTAGTACCATTCCCTGTGGGCCAAATATTCAAACATAAGAATCTGTGGGGGGCTAAACCTTTTCAGGTCACCACATATAATAATGTCTAAATTATCCCCCTGAAAGGAAAACTTAAAGTCAGTTGATTTGTGTCCAGTAATCATGCTGTATAGGCGTAAGTTAGCTGTGATTGATCGAAATTGTTCTGAGTTTTAAAATGTGCAAAATTTCTTTTATAGTACGCTGGCTAGTTTTATGTCAACTTGACACAGCTAGAGTCATTCTGGAAGAAGGAGACTTAGCCAAAAAAAAAAAATGTCCCTACCAGACATTTGTGAAATGTGGTACATTTTCTTGATTGATAATTCACGTGGGAGGTCCCAACTCTGAGTGGGGCAGCCTCTGGGTTGGTTATCCTAGGCACTATAAGGAAGCAGACTGAGGAAGCCATGAGAAGCAAAGCAGTAAGCAGTGACCTTCTGTGGGCTTTGTTCCAGTTCCTGGCTCCGGGTTCGTGCCTTGCTTGAGTTCCTGTCCCAACTTCCCTTACTGATGGAGTGTGACCTGAGGATTGAAACCTTAAAATAAACTCTTTCCTCTCCAAAATTGCTTTGGTCATGGTGTTTTAGAACAGCAATAAAACCCCGAAGACTTACAGTCTATATTAGTGAATTTTGAGATGATGATAGTGGTGTCTGCCTTTAAATCTCCAAATTAATAAAGGCCTGTAAGTTAAAAAGACTTTCTCCTATATTTTTTACCTGTCCGGTTTCTAATACCATGTCTTCCTCACTTTTTCTCAACATATAAAGGCAAACTTTCATACTCCTATGTGAACTAAGCTCTGTTTTATGTATTCTTCTTTTTTTTTTTTAAAAAAAAGATTGTTTTTCTATGTAAGTACACTGAAGCTGTTTTCAGACAGCACCAGAAGAGGGTGTCAGATCTCATTATGGGTGGTGTGAGCCACCATGTGGTTGCTGGGATTTGAACTCAGGATCTTCGGAAGAGCATCTTGTCAGCTTGTAAGCTCTCTATGTTATTCTAAGTTGCTCTCCCAAGATGTTTTGAAAGTATCTCACATCAGAATATAGAGTATTCTTGTATTCATTTTGTACAATTAATATGGTAACATATTTGAATGAGGTATATCTTAGTTTGTCTCCACTTAGAAACATTACACCATTTCCATTTTTATTATTAACAATTATGATAATATAAATACTTTTGCATTTATCCAAACATTTTAGTATTGTCAATCATCAGGTAATGGTAATTATTGATACCAAGGACATATCCATTGGTTACAAAATTGTCCTCTGTTTTTGAGATAACAGTTCTTCCAAATACCTCGAATAGCTTATTGGGTTCCTTTACAAGTAATTGGCCATTGTTACTTGGTTTGAGGTTCACCACCCAGAAATGTCTCTTCTATTCATTTTATTAATGGTTCTTGAGTCAGGCTTATATGAGTTTCTAGAAGCCGCCTTTTGTTTAGATATTAGTTCTTTAGAATACAAATTGCTACTATCAGTTTTCCTGATTAGTCTCTTCAGATTTTCCTAGGGCATTTTTGTCATGCAAAATTTATTCTGTTTTTAAGGTCTTTGTCTTGTGCTTCAGCTATGTCACAATTCTCAGTGTTTACTGTGGTAGAGTTGCTGGGCTCTAGCAAAGAAATATTGTCCTGGCTGTTGTTTATTCTGTTTTTGCACTGGCATCTTTATATCTGGGATTGTGGAGATATCTTGTCCTATCCATGTTAGGTGGGTGTTTTGTTCCTTGGTTTCTGTTGCCCTCTCCAGTTCTTAGTTCAGTGTGGTAGCTATGTGTTGCTTGGTAGGAATTTCTTCTGGGATCCTGCTAGGTGTGGCCATTGGGGGTTCCAGGTAAAATGCGTTCCTAGGTATTGGGAACTGACTTTGAGAAATGAGGATGAGTTAGAAAGGGTGAAAGGGCCCACAAGTGAGAGGAAAGCAGGGTGTTCGACGAAGATCTGTGTAGTCTCCAGGAATGAGGGCAGAGAAGAAGGGGGAACCACAGCAGCTAATCTGCTGCAGAGATCAGGATGAGACTGGGGCACTGGATGTGGAGGAGAGGAGGAGGAGGAGGATCTAAAGCTTGACCTGCTTCCCTGGCCTGCTTGCCTTTCTGTCAGGGTGGCTGTCGGGTTCTTCAGAAAGCCTGCTGGGGTTGGGGCTGATAACAGTATCCATGGAGAGACGGTTGAGGGGAGATCTACTGATCCTCTGGAAATGGGGTGTAAGGTGAGGATGAGGGGTGGGCATAGTGGAAGGTCTGTTATAGAGATGGATGTGAGAGGATTGGATTTGGAGGAAAGGAGGGAGCTTTAAATACCTGCAGTTAGACTACCCACTTCCCTGGCCTGTGTGGCTTATGGGGTTCCCAGGGAATGCCTGCTGGAGTTGGGAACTGGGAAAAAGAGATGCACTGGGGGAACAAACATTGGAAGGAAAGATCTGTGTTTTCCATTGGAGATAGGGACAGGGAGAGAGGCAAGGCTGCAGAAGGAGACAGGAAGGGAGTGGATCAGAATGGAAGGAAGGTGGAGGAGGAGCTGGAAGGAATGGAAGGAAGAGAAACCAAGATCGGCATATGTTATTGAAGAAAAAAATCTGTTACCAATACAAGGAAACAAATCTGGTTTTAATTGTTAATTTATTAATTGAGTGTGTTCACTTGAGTGCATTGCTCATGGAGTCTGGATGAGTGTGTCGGATATCCTGATACTGGAGTTATAGGATAGGGGCACATAGGGAAATGACTTCAGTTCCTCTGCAAGAACAGTGTAGGTTCTTAACTGGTGAGCCACTCTTTCAACCTACAAAATTTATTCTTAAGGTCACTTATGAATTTTTATTTTTAAAAAGTATGCTTATTGACATTAACATCATTACCATGATCATTGTATATGCCTGTGTGCATATGTGTGGTATAGATCAGGAAACAAATTTCTAGGCTGGTTCCTCTGCTTCACTCCTACCGTCCTGGAGACTGGACTCAGGTGATCAGGCTTGGGAGAGAGTACCATAATGGCTGGGCTTTCTTGCCAGCCTAACTGTTGACATTTTAATAGGTTCTTTTTTAGAGATGTTTTGAATCCAGTGTAACATTGATCTTGAGTGTGAGATAGATTTTCCATAAGTTTCTTGCATCCCCATATGCACAGCCTATTATATTTTCTGCACCCTCACTCTAATGGCACATTTGTTAAAACGGATGAGCCAACATTGACGTGTCATTATGCTCCATAGTCCTTAGCTTATAATAGACTTTACTGTTGATGCCGTACATTCTGTGTAGGCTTGGATCAATTTATAATGTAATATATCTATCACTGTAGTGCCTATTTCCCAAGAGTCCTTTGTGCTTTGGAAATTCATGCATCATTCCCTCGCTGACCTCCGAGAACTGCTGATCACATCCTTTCCGTAGACTGGCCTTTTACCAAAGTCATGCTATAGGAGTGACAGAGTCTTTTTCAGATGGGCATCTCTCACTTACTAAATTTCATACTCTTTTCTGCGTGTCTTTCTGTGGTTTAGTAGCTACTTTCTTTTTAGTGTTGAGTAAGGTTGTATCATAATTTATCTATGCTTCACCTACTAAAGGACCATAAATTGAAAACACAGTTGTACAGGTATTAGTTGAGACATAAATTTTCAACTCTGAGTAAATACAAACAGTGAAATTTCTGGATTATATGGTGACAGTCTGTTTTCTGAGATTTCAAACACTTTGTTTGGAAAATTATCTTCAGCACACATTTTTTTTTAACCATTGATAGCAAGTGAGGATTCCTAGTGTTCTTGTAGGATCTACACCTCAATTCTTTTTTAAAAATGTAGCACCTCAATTATTTTCTCCATTTTATAGCTTCGTTCTTGTATCAAAATAAAATCATCAAATACAGTCCATATACATTTTTTCTTACATTAGGAGAGTTAGAGTTTTGCTTTTTACATATGGACTTGTTATCTATTTTGAGTAAATATTTATAATATTTACAATGAATGAAAGATATTTGCCTAGAGACATTTTTTTCTCATGAGTTTCCATATATGCCAGTACTATTTGCTGTAAATACTATCTTTTCTACATTGATTGGCTTTATGTCTTTGTGAAAGATCAGTTGATATTCCTTCTCTAGGTCTCTTTCTACTGCATTGATCTGCTTGCCTACCGCTTTCATTAATTTCAGTCTCCTGATTATTGTAGCCGTAAACATTGACAGTGAGTACTGTCAGTCCTCCAACACAGCTCTTAAGTTCAGTACCACAGTGAGTATATCTGTTCTTTTGTTTTTCTATACAGTAAAATTGTTTTGTTGACTTCGAGAAAACCGTGTGTTATAATTTTGAGTGAGGCTTATTTTAATCAACATGATCAAATAAGGAAGACCTGACACCCTGACAATATTGAACCTGCCTGCCTGCCTGTGAATTGGAAATA
Source organism: Mastomys coucha (assembly GCF_008632895.1). Taxonomy (NCBI): domain Eukaryota; kingdom Metazoa; phylum Chordata; class Mammalia; order Rodentia; family Muridae; genus Mastomys; species Mastomys coucha. Next base: position 18,931,726 of record NW_022196903.1, on the reverse strand, counting down.
GCTTTTCAGTCTGTTTCCTTTGGTGGTTTGTTAGTTTCATACCTTTCCGTTAAACATTTTGTCTTCTGCATTTGCTAGTTTTAGACTCAAGCTTTGCATCTTAGAGATAGTAAAAGTTACTTTGTATATTTAATTTCAAATTCAATATATTCATTGATGTTTTATAGGAAAGAATTAACTTTTGTATACTAATCTTACATGCCGCAGCCATGCTGTAGTTCATTCTTAGCTGAGGGGCTTTTGCTATCATTTTTTGTGGACTTTTTCATAGACTTGCATTACAACCTATGAAGAATGATACTTATTTCTTCTTCCTCTTTTGCCTTGTTTCCTTACTGTGTTAGTTAGGACTTCTATTATTTCCTTGATTAGCAGTGGTCAGTTAAGCATTCATTCACTTAGCTGATCTTCGGTTGGAAGCCACTCAGTCATGTCTCACCACCACGCACTTCAACAACTGTCTAGTTTTGAGACTTTAAAAACACATAGGATCCCGGGAGAGGGTGGGATGACAGGCATGGGGGTGGGGGGAGGCAACAGGGGTTTGTTCTTGTTATTTTTGTTTGATTGTTTGTTTTTTGGAGGGGAAACTGGGAAAGGAGAAATTTACATGTAAATAAGGAAAATATCTAAAAAAAAAAAAAAGCCACATAGGATTTAGGGAGCTCCTCTATGTTTGTAGTTCATGGTAAATTCTTTTTTTATTTCTTTTTTAATTTTTTTCCTTTTTTATTAGATTTTTTTAAATTTATATTTTAAATAATAGCTCCTTTCCTGGTTTCCCCTCTGGGAAAAAAAAAAAAAACCCTGTTCCCTCCCCCTTGCTCACCAACCCACCCTCTCCCACTTCCTGGCCCTGGCATTCCCCTACACTGGGCATAGAACCTTCACAGGACCAAGGGCCTCTCCTCCCATTGATGATGGACTAGGCCATCCTCTGCTACATATGCAGCTGGAGCCATTAGTCCCTCCATGTGTACTCTTTGGTTAGTGTTTTAGTCCCTGGAGCTCTGAGGGTACTAGTTAGTTCATATTGTTGTTTGTCCTAAGGGGTTGCAAACCCTTCAGCTCCTTGGGTCCTTTCTCTAGCTCCTTCATTGGGGACCCTGTGCTCAGTCCAATGGATGGCTGTGAGCTTCTACTTTTGTATTTGTCAGGTACTGTCAGAGCCTCTCAGGAGACAGCTATATCAGGCTCCTGTCAGCCAGCACTTGTGGCATCCACAATAGTGTCTGGGTTTAGTGGGTAATTTCTTTTTTAACGATCATGAGTGAATGTTGATTTTCTTAAATGCTTTCTCTATACCTACTAATAGGATCATGTGTCTTGTTTTCACTTGTTGCCTACGTGATGGGTGGCACTCACTGAGTTTTGAGTGTTGAGCCACACAATTGTGAGAAATCTTACTTGGTTTGGGTTCAGTAATTGATTTTTATAACTATTGGATTTAAATTTTCCAACATTTTCTTGAGGATTTGTATTTATAATCACAAGAAATACTAATCTGAAGACTTCTTCTCATCTAATGGAAGTTTAGATTTTGAGTCATATTTAAAGAGGTTTTTCACAAACTAATGGATTAAAGGGA
>NW_022196903.1:18921231-18930128 GCF_008632895.1 Mastomys coucha | reverse complement strand
TTGGTTCAACTTTTATATAATCATTTACATAATCATTGTGATTATGGTGCAATTTATGTCTTTCTCTGTGGAAATATGGTTGGTATTATGGCACTCTTTGGTATTAGACTGTAGTTAAAGGTGGACCTCAGTAAACAAATCACTTTTTGAGTAGTATTTGAGTTGCTATGCATGTATTCATTTCTGGTTATTTTTCTTTCCATCTCTCAACTATCCTGTTTTTGAGTATAGAACATGCTTTTGTAGAACTACTTTCTGGGAGCTACCATCAGGGTTGCATTTGAAGATTAATTTCATTTTTCTTTCCCCATTTCTTCTACATGGAAATATAACTACTTTGTGCTAATTAAATGACTTTATCAACTCCTTAGATAACTGTAACTTTCAGTGCTCTTTTATTTTTTTAAATGTAACTGTAATATCTTTTACTTATATGCATCTTCATTTAAAGATCTTAATTCATGAACTTTGTCATGAAAAACTTGCAAATAAAAACATCACACACCATAATAAACTGGAGCCATAGTCAAATGGAAGCTATGGAGCTTTGCATTAAACTTTGCACTTTCAATTTTGGATGTCTGTTATCTACTTATCCACCACCAAAAGCAACAGCATAACAGAGTTAGAATTCTCTTACTTGTAGAAATTGAATCTTGATATGTAGATACATACTTGTGCACGTTTTTTAGAACTGTACCAGCTTTATTGTAGTTTCTGTGTCAATGACTTCTCCCAATCTCCTTTCTTTGGTTAGTATCTTTGTGTTTACCATTCCATAAATATTGGAAAGTAATTCTCACAAATAAAGTTAAAGAGATAAAAGTAGAACTTGCAAAGATCATATTTTGGAGGCATTTCTCAGCAGAGTAACAAAATTCTTTGGACTGAAGAAAATTGAAAGAGAAACAAGTTATTTGTCAGGAAACAATGTTTCAGCGAATGAGGGAGGTGGGACAAATGGTTATGAAAGTTTTCTCTGTATCACTGCCATTCTTACAAGCATTTTCATTTCAAGTTTCACTGGACACTAGATTTGTAAGGTGAAGCCCTTTCTTTCAACTGCCATGGCTTGGGAGCTAACGCCTTTATCAGTTGCCTCTCACCAAGCAGCCGCTGCTCCAGTTCCCTTTGGTCCTTCTGTGAGCTCTCCTTAGGAGGCCAAAGTTGTGGACTTACTTTCGTATTGCTTCTACACATGTGTACAGAAGGTGCCTGCTTTCATTTTCTGCATGTTAGGGGAACAGAGATTGTAATTTAATGCAGATGTTCCATGCTGCTGTTCTTTAGCCAGGCTAGCTTCTAAAACGAAAGAGTTAACTTCAGTAAAGAACTAGACCATCTTCATCTTTCAGTCCTCAGAGCAAGCACATTTTAGTTATTTTCTAGCACCTGGGTACAATAGGATACTTATGTATTAGCCTTTTGGTACTAGAGCAGTTTCATTTCAAGCTTTCTTGTCTGTTAGAGTCCTAAATAAAATCCAGTTTTTGAAAGAGCTTGTCTCCCTCATATTCGAATGGCATTTTAATAAGCCCTTTGAAAAGATTTAAACTTATTTCATACCAGCTTTCTTTTTGAAGCCAAATCATACCGGTTTGTTTAGCTTTCTAATCCTTTAATCATTTTTCCACAGCATGGTTCCACACGCTTCACATCCTTCTATAGGTTCCACAATGTGAGAAAGTCCTCCAATATGTCTAATCAGGATGGGGTGGAGCAGAAGCATCACTGCTTTGCAGGTTATTATGTATTGCAACATATACTATTCCCAGAACTGCCTTGTTCAACTACAACATGGGCATAGCATTTCTGTTCCTCTAGGCCATATTTGCCAACCTTGTGTTTGTGTGTGTGTGTGTGTGTGTGTGTGTGTGTGTGCATGTGCAATGAAGTTGAGCTTCCTCTCATGAAAGCACATAGGGCACTGAGACAGATGTTTTCAGGGGCCTGTACTGGGTTTAAATCTCTATTTCTGCTATCATAAAATTAATTATAACTTTTTGAACAAGAGGCACCTTATTTTTATTTTGCATTGGAGAGTAAAATTATGTAGCTGATACTGTTGCAGTTTACTAGAAGGCATGATGGGTGAGTCATAACGTGAGTCTAAGCTAACCTTGGTGGTCATGATGGCCAGTAGTGATGGTAGAGGCATTCCCAGTGGTGATTAAATCGGGTTATAAATTTGTGTTCTCCCAGTAGGATTGACTAGTTCCCAGTTTACCTATTGTATCTCTGGTCTTCTGAATTTATCATCTGTTTATGGCTCCATTTATTTCAGTTCAGGTATTTGAAGCACGCTTGTTCATGGAATTCGAACTTGTAGAAGCCAGCACTTGTTTCTTTCTGAAGATTCTTTGTCAGGAGTCCCTCCTGTCTTTTAGGGCTTCACAGCTTATTGCTTCCTGCCCCGAAAAGGTGTCTACTCCTTTCTAAGAGCTCTGACCCTTTTCCCTTTGTTTATTCAGCACTATTTAATACATCAGTCTCCCAGCAAATTTTTAGTTATCTTTCCTGTTTCTGCGAAGGGATTGGAAGCTAAAACTAGAGACTCTGTGTAAGGGAGATATTTGGAGTCTAAGTCTGTATTTCAATTTAGAAATGCAAGGAAGTCACTTGGTAAAAAAAAAAGTTCATAAAGAGTACAAAGAGTAAGATATTTCACTTTTACTACAAAGATAATTCAGTGTCTAATCAAATGTACATTGCATCCAATGTAACTTTTAATACTTGTATGTATCAGATGACTTATATATTCATTCATTTACTCATTTGCTTGTTTGTTTGTTTTTTCGTAGCTTAACAAACAACAGTTGCAGTTACTGAAAGAACGGTTCCAGGCCTTCCTCAATGGAGAAACTCAGATAGTTGCGGACGAAGCCTTCTGCAATGCGGTCCGGAGTTACTATGAGGTGAGTTTACAGAGCTGTGTTGGGAACTCTGGTGCTTTCTAAGACCATTTCACTGGGGTGGCAAGGACGCTTCTGAGCTTTTGATTTTCTCCTAAGGATTTATGCTTCTATTTTGCAATTTAAAAACGCTTAATTCCATAGCCTGTTTTGGGGAGATAAATAAAATTGGAAATTATTCACATTGTTTGCGAGGTGGTGTTTGGAATCATCTTCTGGCAGTGACTCCTACAGCTGAGTGTAGCTATCTTGTGGTTCACATTCATAAATGATCCTTTTCACTCAGGCTTTCAATAGTAAATTACTACCTTATGCCAGTTTGCTATTTAGGCTTTATAATAATTAAGGGCACTGATTAATTTCAAGAGAATGCATTCTTCTCACTGAATGAATAATACGACCCGTTCCTTCTTGCTGTTACTTCTGACTTTAGCTTCTGACTCAGATGGGAATTCTGAGTGTATTTCTTGTGAGTGGCTTTTCCATGTTATCATTTGTTTGTTTCAGTGAGGTGCCCATAGACATTAAGTTGGAATGTTCACTTAATGCCCTAAGTACCTCAGAGTCACTTGGAGAATGGGTTCCTGTCCTTGTGTAAATGCCTTAAATGTTTCTGTCTGAAGAAACACGGCATACAACATACCATGGGCTAGTACAAAATTGAAAGTGTGGAATCATAATATTCTGAACTTCCCTGAGGCAGGGACTATTGTACAAAACAAAATATCCAGCTGCTTAGTTTTGTGATTCATAGATCATATGCTTCTTAATATATCAGTCCACAAGTATATATTGAATTAAAGGAACACATGATAGTTGTTGAAGTCTTGCTTACCAAGGTCACATGACAAAGGTCTTGGGGCTGTAGCAGATACATTGTTTAACTTGATCTTAGCTAGGGCTATCTTAACAATATAGGGTTTATATCTTACCTTGAAAGCCGGAGGGTTGCATGATGAAATCTTTCCCCAAATTTTAAGAGATGAGGATACATTTACATATATGTAAATAGCAAGTAGTGAGGGAAAAAACACTGTGGATTTCAAGGAAAGCTGCCACCTGGTGTCAATGAAAAAAAATCAAGGAGGCCATGTTGGATTTTGATAAATATGCCCTGGCACACTAAGAGAAAGGTGTAATTGGAAAACAATGGATGGATGAAGGTGTCTTTTTTTTTTAACTATCTTTATAACATTTGCCTAAATCTAAAATTACTCCAAAATAGGTGTCTTCTTTTTCTAAATCGTATGAGGATTTATAGTGAACCCTACAATCATCAGGTCAGCGGGTGTTAGTAAAAAGAACAAACAAATTAAGGGAGCATAATAGAGTACTGGGAAACACACTACTACTATAAAATGACCTCCGCGCTGAGAACAGCCATAGTACAGTGGAGAAATGATAGTCATTCCAAACATGTTCTGGAATAAGTCTATACCCACGTGCAAAACGTTAATCTGGACTTGGAATTCGTACCTTTCACAGAGTGGGTCATGGACTTAGGTGCAACACCTTGTAACTCCCAGAAGAAATGGGAAAAGACATATATGACTTTGGGTTGGACCTTGACTCCTTCCCTGAAAAAAAGAAAGCGATCATGATGGAACTTTAAAAAAAATACCTTCTCTAAAAGAGTTTCTGCCAAGTTAGTGAGAAGGGACACAGCATTGGCTGGTGAAGTGCTTACAGGACATGCCTAATAAAGGATTAATGTCCAGCATATGTGGAGAACTCAAGAATTCACCAATAATGAAACGGATTAAAATGACCACAACTTGATATCACATAGAGGGATCAAAGGAATATGATGGATACAAACTGTTGCCAGAGAATTACAAAGTAAAGTAATGAAACAGCACTGGTTGAATGGTCATGGCGCAGAATTGATATTATAGATAGGTAGTGCATAATAATGGTTTCCTTAGGTTTTTTTTTTAAAACTGCTTGAGAATCTTTTTTTTTTTTAAGATTTATTTATTTTTATATCCAAGTATACTATAGCTGTCTTCAGATACCAGGAGAGGGCATCAGATCTCATTACAGATGGTTGTGAGTCACCATGTGGTTGCTGGGATTTGAACTCCGGACCTTTGGAAGAGCAGTCAGTGCTTTTAACCACTGAATCATCTCTCCAGCCCCTGCTTGAGAATCTTATATGTGCATATAATGTGTATTTATCAATCCACTGCCCGTTCCTTTTCCTCCAGTTCCTTCTCTGTCTCCTTTAATGCTTTTTCTCCCAACTTTTGTGTATTCTCTTTTTTTAAAGTTCATGTAATCTACTTAATGGTTCCTGTGTGTGCAGGAGTGTCTATCTACTGGAGTATGGAGAGCCCATGGGGACAGCATCTGAAAGAACACTGTCCTTTCCCCAGTATTCATCCATTGCCAGTATCTTTCAGCAAAAGGTGTGATTTCTGAACCCCTCCTGCACCTATACAGGGATCTGATAAATTTTTCCTATATTGGCCTGTGCATGTAATTACAATTGTTGGGTGTTCATGTGAGCAAAAGCATTATCATGTATGGTAAATACTATTTTTTGAAGACATCTACTAGCTCAGACTCTTAGAATCTTTCATCTCTACTTCTGCGGTGACTCCTAAGCCTTGCGGTCAACAGACATGATTGATGTACATGTCCCATTTAGAGCTAAGCATTCTCTAGCCTTTTATTCTCTGAATGTTGACAAATTGTGGATCCTTATTAATCACCATCTACTGTAAAAAGAACCTTCTCTGATGAGAGGTAGGTAATACACTCATTATTGGTTATAAAATAAGAATTTAGGGAGTGATTTATTAGTGTGTCCGTTTAGCATAAGCTGTTTTTAAGTAAGCACAATACAAAGCATATGCATAAGCTGTGCAGATGAAATTGACTCTAGTGAAGTAGCGCCGATACTCATTGTGTTCCTCCTGAGAATTGTATTTTCTTCTGAGCACAATGAATTGGGAGTGACTTTATTTGCAACTTCTCACAAAGGATTTATAGTTTGTTTATTTTACTTACTCTCTTCTCTTTCCAAAGACTGAGTGAGAGTTAGATTAATTTACATTTGTTTTATTTTTCTTTTAAATAACCATAGGAGTGTTGTGATTTGAATGAGAAATGACATCCATAGGCTCCTATATTTTGTTCTCAGGTGATGTTACTATTTGGGGAGGCTATGGACCCTGGAAGAGATGGAGCCTTCCTACAGGAAGCAAGTCACTAGGAGAGGGCTTTACACTTGTAGCTTTGCCAGTTTCCATTTAGTGGTCTATGCTTTCTACATGTGTATGGAGACATGTGATCTCTCAGCTTCCGACTTAAGGGACCTTTGGCCGTGGCCTCCTCAGCATTATAGATACGAAAATAAGCTCTTCTCTTCCACAAGTTACTTTTGGTCATGGTATTTATTTCAGCAACAAAAAGTAACCAATTAGAGCATTAGAGTAAACAGCCTTACTCCCACTGTGATCACTACTACTAAACATTCAGTTTTTTACATTTCTATAGGGAGGCAAATGCGAAGTCCTACAATAAATTAAAACATAATATCAGTGGCTTTTCATATGACACTTGTAAATAAATATTCCCACTTCAAAATTCTAACTCTCAAATTTGACTCATTATTTTATATGCAACGTGGACTCAACAATTGGAATTCAGAAGGCTTCTGCTTAGATGTGCCTTCAAGGACTCCTTATAAAAGAAGTAGTAAATTTTTGCTAGATAATTGTACTGGGTAGTTTTATGTCAACTAAACGCAAGCTAGAGTTATCTGACAAGAGGGAACCTCCATTGGCAATATGCTTCCAAAAGGTCCACTGTGCACAAGCCTGTGCAGTTTGATGGGGGAGAGCCCAGCCCATTGTAGGTGATGCCATCCCTGTGCAATGTAAAAAAGCAGGCTAAGCAAATCATGGTGAGCAAGCCAGTAAGAAACACACATCCATGGCCTCTGCCATCAGTCCCCGCCTCCAGGTTCCTGCTCTTTTTCTGTCCTGACTTCCTTCAGTGATGTACTACATGTCAGGTGGGTACTCCACTTAGTTTCCTTTGGATTCTATTTTCTTATTCATGAATCATGGATGACCCCCTAGAGGATATCCTCTCTTGATCCTAGCTTCCTCCTCTACTGGATTGGAGCTGAGTAGAGTACAGGCTCCACTCTGCATCCATCCGTGCAGCTGTAACTCACGTTGTTCCCATGGGCTGTTGCCCCATCTGTAGCAGGAAAAAGATGGCCTCCAAGCCCTTCCAGTTGTATAGTGCTCTGGACATTCAGTGTTGTTTCTGTGCATCTATCCATTCCGTTGTGTCAAATGATCGTGCATCTCTAAAATATGAAGAACAATACAGGACTATGGCTCGACCCATGACACTTACTTCCTTATATATACTCTTAATTCTTAGTTCAGCTAACAGAGGAATTGACTTCGGCAGCTAGCTCTTTCTACAGAAATAATCTCTGATCTAACTGCCCTCCACCACATTCACGTTTATCGCTGCTAATGCATGAAAATTGGGAGCTTTTAAAGGCTTTTCGTTGTTGTTTTGGTTTGTTTTTATGAGATTTCCATACCTTTTACAGACTTTATATAGCACATGTTCCTTAGTTTTTCATATGCAAGCTAGAAGGGAAATGGCTGGAAGATAACATTTAAATGTTTTAATGGAAATTCTGTCATTTTACTGAAATAGAAAGATTTACTTTGCATATGCTAGAAAGCATTTGACCTGTCAAAATCTCGTTTTGAACTTTGAAATAATGCCATGGAAGAGGCATTCATGGAGAATTGATGATCGCTAAGTAAACCAAGATTGGCAGCTTGTGGCAGGAGGGATAAAAGAAAAAAAGGTCAGCGCGTTCACAGATGAAATCCAGCAGGCGGTAATGAGGAGTGAGATTTCAGCTTTGCACTGAGTTCTGCAGATCACATCGTGTTTGTGTTTTGTTTCTTTTTCTTTTCTTTCTTTTTTTTTTTGATATTAGCTGTTTGAGTTCACATCATACTTTTTGTATATATGCTAAGGATGGCATCTTTAAGAATCTGGAAAATGTGCTTTTATGTCTGAGATTCACATTGCTATTTAGAGCATTTAGGTTGATGTTACCTGTCAGTGGGCTGTGTAGTCACTTGCATTATTGATGACATCCATCTTTTAAATGTAGACCAAGTGATGTGCATATGAAAGTAATATCTGACAATAATTGAGAAAAACCAATAGTTTCGGAATTGATCTCTAAGCAATTTTAGAACAAACCAAGCTTATGAATTTTCCATGTCTGTGTAGCGTGTTTGTGACACACAGCAGGGCCAAGCCTCTGTCTAATTCATTTCTTTCTGCATTTCTGTAACAGGGGAGTAGTCTGTTCAACACCTCCATTTGGTCCCCAGTGTAGACACTAAATGCACATAGCAGTAAAGAGCAGAGGTCCCTGCAGATAGCTTCAGAGTGGCATTCCCTAATTTCCACATTCAACACCAGGTTAGGGTGAGCACATGGACACATTTTAAATGCTCAGTGTTCAGTGATGTCATATTATTTTTGTACTTTGGCATTGCTTCAAAATAAAGATTTTTGTGCACCTGTGTGTTTGTGATTCTTTCAAGAGTGTTTATAGCCACTGGATTCTTAGACCCTCTTAGTACTGAGCTCAGTTCAGTATCAGCAAAGCCCTAGAAACTGCATGTCATTTTTTTTAGTGGATCTCTGAGCTGCAATACTGCTGTAGGTCCCTGGAGAGATCCCCGTTTGGTCACAGGTTTCATTTGGATGGGGATACTCCTTCAGTCTTTGTGTAACTTTGTATTTTCTCTTCAGAAGTTTGTCTTTTTTTATTATCTAAATTTAATCTCTCCCACATTCTACCAACATTGTCTTAGGTGAGTAGTTTCTGCCTCACTGCTTTTCTGCCTAAATTTAGAATTAATATTTCCAAGTTTTGAGTCACAAGAGCAAATGATCCCATTTCCTTGTTCTCAAAAGGCTCAT
>NW_022196903.1:18913731-18916231 GCF_008632895.1 Mastomys coucha | reverse complement strand
CAGGTGAATTTCATCTCATGGAGTGTGCCCCAAGTCAAATCAGATATTGGTTGGTTACTTCCACAAGCTTTGTGCTGCCGAGGACCAGCTTCAACTTGGTCAGGGGTTCTGAGGAAGGGGTGTTTAAGAGTGGTAGAAGAAATGACTTGAAGTCAATCATGGGTACAAGCTGACAGCTCTTTGTTCTGTGTGAGACAGGTCTCCAGAGAACTCCAGGCAGCTCAGCTCTTGCAAACCAAAGCCTAATCAATTCAATCTTATACCTCAGGTTCTCTTTTTATTATCTGACAAATCAGCATTTTATGGCCTTAGCCCCTTGATTCTTAGTAAAGATAACAAGTACCTTCTTTTAAACATAGCAAAGGAATTCACAGATGTGCCTGCTTTTGTAAGCACAGACAATAAGCTAGCTGGGTATGATCCACCTCTGAGATCACCATTCCCTCTATGTCTGGCCCTAAAATAACTCTGTCCTTGGATGACCTTGAAGTCAGGAATCTTCCTGCTTTTTAAAGCACAAACAATGAACTTAGCTGGATGGGATCTTGCAACTGAAGTCACTACTCCCTAAATGACTTTATCTTCTTCCTTAATATTTGACAAGTTGGTTCATAATGCAACTGCCTCTGTTCTTTTAGGTCTGTTTGGCCCCCCTCATATAAATTTATATTGGATCCTTATGTTTTGCATAGTCGAGAACTCCTGTTTATATATCTTTGAACTTCTGCTTTCAGAGTTCTTTCCTACAGTCTTAAGTGCTGTCCTGGAAGTCTCAGCATTTACTGTTTTTTCTGAGGAACATTAGACACATTCTTGCCTCCTGGACTTGTGCTGCCTAGAGTTATTAACCTTAACAGGGGGAGTGTTCCCCAAAGGAGGAACATGGAAATCTATACATTATTATACAAACAGAGATAGTGATTACTCCAGGAGTCCTTTTATTGTCCAGGATTGTCATAGCTGTTCTGGGTTCTTTGTTTTTCCATATGAAGTTGAGAATTGGTCTTTCAAAGTCTGTAAAAATTTGTGTTGGAATTTTTATGATAGTTGCAGTGAATCTATAGAGTACTTTTGGTAAGATGACAATTTTTACTATGTTAATTCTGCTGATCTTTAAGCATGGAAGATATTTTTTTAATGTCTGAGAAATACTCCACTTTGTAAATGTTTAACATTTTCTTTTATTCATTCATTCATCTGTTGAGAGACATCTGGTTTTTTTTTTCCAATTTCTGGATATTGTGAAAAGCAATGAATATGGGTGAGCAAGTATCTCTGTGGAAGTTTGAAGTGACTTTGGGGTGTCAATGAGTGGAATAGCTGGGTCTTGAGTTAGTTTGATTTTCCCCTTTCCTGAGGAAATACCACACTGATTTCCATGGGTTATTCAGGTTTGTATTTCCATCAGCAATGGCAAAATGTTCTCCTTGCTTCACATCCTCCCCAGCATGAGCTGCCCCATCCTTTAGTGATATTAGCCATTCCCACAGGTGTAAGATGAAATCTCACAATAGCTTTGGTTTGTATTTCCCTGATGACTAAGAATTTTGAATATTTCTTTAAGTATTTCCCAGTCATTTAAGTTTCCTTTTTTGTTCTCTACACCATTTTAAAATTGGGTTATTTGTTTCTTTGATATCTAGTTTTTCATTTTGTCTTGTTTTGTTTGTTCTTTATGTATTTTGGGGTTATTCTTTATGTATTTTGGGATTAGTCCTCCCTTGAATGTATACTTGGTAAAATCTTTACCCATTCTGTAGATTGCTACTTTCTCCAAGTGACTGTGGCTTGTGCCATGCAGACACTGCAGTTTCATGAGGTCCTTAATTGTTGCTGATCTTAGTACATTTGTTAATGGCATTCTGTTCAGAAGTCTTTTCCTGGGACAATGAGTTCAAGTGTGTTCTCTGCTTTCTTTTCTATTTGGTTCACTGTATCTAGTTGTATGTTGAAATTTTTGATGCATTTGCAGTTGGCATTTGTGCAAGGTGATCAGTATGGGTCTATTTGCATTCTTTTACATGCAGACATCCAGTTTGACGAGCACCATTTGTTAAAGGTGTTATGAATTTTATTAAAAAAAAAAGTGGGTACATCTTTATAAAAAAAATCTATAGGTATGTTGATTTATGTCTGTATCGTCAATTCATTGCCATTGATCATGTCTGCCTTGTGCCAATGTGATGCCGTCTTTACTCCTATAGCTCTGTAGTACAACGTGAAATAGGGAATGGTGGTAGCTCCAGGAGTTCTTTCATTTAGGATTGTTTTTAACTATCGTGTTTATTTGTTTGTTTTGATGTTTTTGCTGGTGTGTGTGTGTGTGTGTGTGTTTGCATATGTAGCTGAAGATTGTTCTGAATTGTCATTTGTTATATTGATCTTAACAATTCTGACAGGTATGATAGGAAATTTCTTTTTTTTTTAGGTTCCTTTCTTTTTTTTATTAGATATTTTCTTTATTTACATGTAAATTTCTCCTTTCTCAGTTTCCCCTCCA
>NW_022196903.1:18905358-18912161 GCF_008632895.1 Mastomys coucha | reverse complement strand
TGATGAACACGGAATGGCTGAGAAGCACCTAAAGAAATGTTCAACATCCTTAGTCATCAGGGAAATGCTAATCTAAACAACCCTGAGATTCCACCTCACACCAGTCAGAATGGCTAGGAAATTTCTAAGTAGTTTTGATGTGTATCTCCTTGATGACTAGAGAATGTGGAACATTTCTTTAAGTGTTTTTCAGCCATTTGAGTTTTCTCTTTTGAGAATTCTGTTTAGAAATGTACCCCATATTTAATTGTTGTTGTTTGACTTTGTTTCTTTAATATCTAGGGTTTTTTAGTTCTGTGTATATTTTGGTTATTAGCCCTCTATTTGTTGTGTAGTAGGTAGAAATCTTTCCCCATTCTGTAGGTTGCTCCTTTGTCTGAATGATGGTGTGTCCTTTGCCATGCAGAGACTTTTGCAGTTTCATGAGGTTTTAGGGTATTTTCTTAATTATTGATTGGCAGAAGGGGGCATAGCTGATTGTGTAAGGTACACCCCCAGGCTAGTGATCCTGGATTTTATTAGAAAGCAGAGTGGGCAGGCCATAAGGAAAGGAGAAATCTCATAAGCAGCACCCCTTCATGGCCTCTGTTTTAACTCCTCGTTACAGATTCCTAACCAGTGTGAATTCCTATTTTGGCTTGCCTCTATGGTGACTCAGTATTTGTAAACCAAATAAACCCTTTCCTCAACATCTTTTCTGTATTTTTTAGTAGATATTTTCTTTATTTACCTTTCGAATTTTATCCCATTTCCTCATTTCCCCTCCAAAAACCCTCCTATTGCATCCCCCTTTCCCCTGCCCACTAACCCTGCTTCCCTGTCCTAACATTCCCCTACACTGGGGCATCGAGCCTTCACAAGGCCAAGGCTCTCCTCTCATTGATGTCCCACAAGGCCATCCTCTGCTACATATGTGGCTGAAGCCTTGAGTCCCTCCTTGTATAATCTTTGGTTTAGTCCCTGGGAGGACGGGCAGTACTGATTGGTTCATATTGTTGTTCCTCCTATGGGGCTGCAAACCCCTTCAGTTCCTTGGGTTCTTTCTCTAGCTCTTCCATTGGGGACCCTGTGCTCAGTTCAATGGATGACTGTGAGCTTCCACTTCTGTATTTGTCAGGCACTGGCAGAGCCTCTCAGCAGACAGCTACATTAGGCTCGTGTCAGCAAGCACTTGTTGGCATCCATAATAATATCTATGGGATAGATCCTCTGGTGGGACAGTCACTGGATAACCTTTCCTTTTGTTTCTGCTCCACACTTTGTCTCGGTATCTTCTCCCATGGATATTTTGTTCCCCCTTCAAAGAAGGACTAAAGTATTTTTTCACTGAAAAACTATAATATATACATTCAGTATATTCTATTATGACATATTCTTTCCTTGTAGAAAGAGTAAGCCATTTTAATTTGTGTATCCTGAACCTCACATACTTATTTTTTATGGTGAGAACATAGGACATGAATATCAAGTTTAGTCCCTCCTTTCAATGAGTTTACTAGAAATTTAACAGAAAAATATTTTCGAGTTCATAGTAAACAATATATAAAAGGACCATTGTCCTTGGGAGTAAAATATTAGAAAATAAAACATATAATAACTATTTCTTCTAGAGTAGTTGGGGCTGATTTGAAATTTATAATCATATCTAAATAAAAGCAGACAAGATTTTTTAAATTATCATTATGAATAATGTCCACATTCATTTAATAGTTAGAACAATTTGTAGGGGATTTTTTCTTATGTTTTTATTTGCTCATATGGTTTTAGCTTTGTATTGCATGGTAGTCTTTGAGCCATATGCCAGGTACAAGCTTAAATGTGAAAGACAGTAAGTTAAACAGTTTTTTTTTATTTTATTTTGCTTTGCCTTTGCTAAATTTGATTTTGTTGGTGTTAGGATCTAACCCAGGGATAAGCAAATATTGTGCACTGAGGATCCCTCTCCCCAGCCCAACCAAGTCTGCCATTGTTTTTAAGGCAGAACTATACACTCTAGACCTTATTCAGAGTAATAAGTCTTTAGCTGAGTTTAAACAAAAAGTTTTTGTTGTAATTTGTTGCTTTTAAACTTATAAGGCTCAGAAATCCTTTGAACACTGATTCCTCATAGCTCCATAAACTCCATCTGTTGAAGAACACCTATCAAAGATGCATTGATCTAAAGCTTGATCTCAACTAGACAGAGTTAGCCAAAGACTAGAAAGATGCTAAAAAGCCTATAAGATGTGTGCAGAATTTCTGTACCTCAGTGTGAAAAGACAAATGACCCCTGAAGAGTGTGAACAAAGATCTGAGAAACAGTTCAAAGAAGAGCAAAGTGTGTGCTATTCATACCACACTGGGACAAATGTAGCTTACAGTGGCAGGGACACATTCTCTTTAGGAGAGAAATCTCAAATCATGGTGTCATAAGGTTCAAGCTTAAAACCAATGTAAACAGCTCAGAACTGTAAATCCCAAAGAAATGTTAAATGCTATGTCTACATTACATACACATAGGTAGTTGCTGCCACTTACAGATTTTCAAACTATCTGTGTTATTTCCCCACTTAATATACGTGGACTCTCAATCATTGGGTTGTGACATGTGTTCCATCTCTGTCAGTTTAACATTCTGTGTTAAATAGACAACAGCAGTAACACACTTCTTGGTCCTACTCAGTAGTAGTTTCTTTTTGTGGATTATATGTTTATCTTTTGGCTTTTCACAGAACTTTAGACACATCTTTCCCTTAAATTTCCAGCTTCTGAGCCATTAGTGACATGAATGGAATTCTTGCAATTTTACATGGATTTGTAATGTAACAGTTGGTAAAACGTTCTTTGTCAATATCTTCAAGATTGTTGTGCCAAGATATTTAACTAAAACTTTAATTCTTTCTTAGTGTTTAATGGGAGGTCTGTGGGTGTAAGAAGGCAAAAAAACAATTTCTTTTGTTTGATCTTGGCCTGGATCTTTATAATAATGTGTACCAGCTATTTTCATGCATCCTTTACAAAGCTTGGAGTGCATTGTCTCTAACTGGCAAATATTAGCTCTTTAAGTACTAACGGATGTCATGTAAACAGATGTCTAGCTCTCAAGAGTGGATATGTAAACGTGATAGCTGGTATTTGTGTCAGCATAGAGACTTCTTCAGAGCTGTAAGATAGGAAAATACCTTGAAGCCTTTGGAGTCATCATCTGGTCAATCAGTCGAGTAGCGCTGATATCCACACACTTGTGGTGGTGTGGTACTGGTGATGTATGTGGGTCATGGTGATAGAGAGTAGTGGTGCTAGGGAACAGACAGCATAATGGATGAGCCAGCCAGTGTTCTGTGAACTTGAAATGTTGTACTTTGTCTCATTGAGTCCTCATAAATGTCCTGAAGTTTTCAGAGTGTTATTACACCTGATGCATAAGTGCATAAAAGCTAAGGCAAGTATCTTTAGGAAACCTGGAAGAATCGCAGAGCTAGTATGGATCAAAAATACAAAAACAAACAAAAAAATCAGGAAGAGCCAGTCTGCCTTGAGCAGGAATGAGATGTAACACCTTCTTTTCCTTGCAAGAGTCAGGAAAGCTGTGGAATGTGTGCTGGCAAAAGGATGTAATCCCAGTCCTTGGAAGGTGGAGACAAGAAGATCCTGAGTTCCAAGCCAGCCTGGCTTATATGAGAAGCTGTCTGGGAAGCAAACTGTAACTTAATGATGAAATGTTAAAATTAAAACAAAACAAAACGAAACCAAAAACCAAGATTTGTCTTCACATACAGACTTTGAAAACTCCAGGAGACCCACATGAAGGAACCATTGGCTGTGATCAAATGAACTAGATGGACTGTTTTGTTCTTTCATAAGATATGCAGCAGGGAGTGAGATCTTGATGTCATAAGAGTGTATCAAAAAAGATGTCGCTCTTGGGATTGTTTTCATTTCTCTGAAACTAAATATTAATGTTCATGTCCCCTTTGAGATGTTGAACTCCAAATTCTAAAAAGAATGGAAATTGGAGGTGATTAGGATAATGGGCAGAGACTGTGAGAATTGTAAATGCACCCTGATGAAAGTGACCCTGGGAGCATACTATATCCCTTCTACCAAGTGAGGAGGCAGTAGGTAGGTACCATCCAGGAGCTAGAAAGGAACTTCCTTCTAGATTGTAAGACACCTGTTATCTCTGGTTTGTCAGACTCCGGATCTGTGTGAGCTATGCTTTTGTTATTTTTAAACTACCAAGTGAGTGTTTTTCTGGCACTTCAATACTTGCACAGCATTTATCACATCAGAATGCCAGCTTATTGAATGAGATAGCAATCTTTACCTCATCTTTGAAATCCTGGGTGTATGGAGACATCATGAAGATAGGAATTGTTTTCTTTCTCTCTTTGTTAAATCACTGCTCCCCTTCCAGCAGCTAGACCTATGTGTATGCTTGATTCTTGATTAACAGCTTGAATGAATGAATAAAAGAATCAATTGTACAGGCATTTAATAGGAGCTTAGATTTTGGACTGTATAACAAAAAGGAAAAGGAAATCATACCAGTTACATGAATTGCAATGACTATATCAAAAATAAATAAATACTTTATATAAAAGTATATGGACTTACGTACTCTAGGTCCAAAGCAGTAATGTAAGGGAATAAATTAAAACCTTTCAATTGGAGATAAAAGTACAACCTTTAAAAGAGGGTAAAAAGATAAACACTGTTTTTTAGTAGCTGTTAAGAAAAAACAAAACACAAAGAACTATGCAAGTAAACATAGGAAGAGTTCAAAGCCAGCTTCCAGTTGGAAGCCAGTGAGTTATACATGACGCTGGGCCATAACATGTAATGAAAATGTATGTATGTGTTGTGAATTTTTGCTCTATAATGAATGGGGATTTTAATATATATCATATACTCTACATATAAATATAACCAAGGGTAACAATATATAATATAATATAATGTAGCAAAATATAACATTGTATTACATTATATTATATACGCACATATAGATGGATGTACAAAGGAAATTGTGTGGAGATTAATAGATATAACTATTTCTGGATAGGAAGCATTCTAAGTTGGAAAAATTTATAACTCATAGAAATGTTACTGCTACTACAATATTTGAGCTTTTGTCAGGTTACTAATGCATAGCTATACATAATGTGATACAGACTTCTGATAATGACCTTTTGGGACTTAGAACAACATATAGATATATTTGCCTATATAAGTATCTTTGCCTATAGGTCTATTTCTGTATGTTTCATGATAAAAATTGATACAGACTAATGAATGTATATGAATAGATAGATTTGAGTAAAACTAATTGAAGTGGGAGTTTTAATCAATAAAGCTGGCTTGCTGTGTATTAGAAATTCTTGTTCCCTTTGGCTGTATTTACATGTAGAGTACCTATGACAGAAAGGGATGTAGAAGGAATTTGTTCTTGGATTTGAGAGGGAAGATGTTAGACAGACACCCCTGATCCTCTGGTATTAAAAAAGACTCTTTCTGGACAACTGTTGTCAGTGTAACTCTTAGCTGAGGGAACAGTTGTCAAATGGTTGCCTCTTTTGTTTTTTTGTTGGTGGTCATATAAATCAAAGTTTGTAAAAGCTGCTGACATAGCTTAATGTTTTGAAGGGTAAATGCTTAGAAACTTAGAAAGTCATACATTTTTCAAGAATCTTGAATAGCTTTTCTTGTGGTAGGGATGGGATAAGAAAAACAGATTTTCTTTCTTTTTTCTTTTTTCTTTTTCCTACTGAAACTTTCCCTCCCTCCTTACCTCCCAGCAAATTCCTCTCCCTTCCCCTCCCCTCCCTCTCTCCTCAGAGAAGAGGACACCTCTCATTGATATCAACCTGCCTTGGCTTATCAAGTTGTAGTAGGACTGGGCAAATCTTCTTCTATTGAGGTTAGGCAAGGCTGTCCAGTTAGTGGAAACTGAGCCAAAAGCAAGCAACATAGTCAGAGGCAGCACCTTTTGCTGCTGTTAGAAGTCCTACATGAGTACCAAGCTGTACATCTACTACATAGAGGTAGGGGTAGTATGTCCATCCCATATATATTCTCTGGTTAGTGGGCCAGTCTCTATGTGTCCCAATGTGCCCAGGTTAGTTGATTATTTAGGTTTTATTGTGGTGTCCTTGACCTCTCTGGCTCTGTCAGTCCTTCTTCCCCCACTTCTATAAGATTCCCAGAGCTCCGTCAAATGGTTGGCTGTGGGTCTGTACAGAATTTTAAAAAGTAATACCGAAATCAACCAACCAAGCAAACAAAAAAGCAAGACAATAATCCCACTATTCAGAAGATGTTTTATAAGGATGCAAAAGTGCAGACAAATACAACAGCATTTCATCATATATGAGGGGTGACAGAATGATTATAAAATTAATGTGTCACAGGTTGTTTTGGCCAGACAAGACTGAGGCAAATGAATCTTGAGGAATGAAATGAATCTGATTATGTGGGAAATAGAGAAGAGAAGTTATATGGGGCCAGGGATGGTGAGGACCCATTCACTGAGAATCTTCTCAGCTAGCAGTATTCTTGGGGATATATAAATAGGTATGACATATGTCATCTGATACTTCTTCTGGGATCTAGAGGCAGGCTTTACTTTTACATTCTATAAGAAAGAACACTGAAAAACCATATGAACATTTCATTAGATGCTGAGAAAGCATTTGACAAAATCCAACATCCTTTCATGATAAAAGTCTTGAAAAGATCAGGAATTCAAGGCCCATATTAAACATAGTAAAAGCAATATACAGCAAACCAGTAACCAACATCAAACTAAATGGAGAGAAACTTGA
>NW_022196903.1:18868324-18904058 GCF_008632895.1 Mastomys coucha | reverse complement strand
TTCATAGCAGCCTTATTTATAATAGCCAGAAACTGGAAACAACCCAGATGTCCCTAAACAGAGGAATGAATACAGAAATTGTGGTACATCTATACAATGGAATACTACTCAGCTATTAAAAACATTGAATTTTTGAAATTCTTAGGGAAATGGATTGATCTGGAGAATATTCTGAGTGAGGTAACACAATCACAAAAGAAGAAACACGGTATGCACTCTCTGATAAGTGGTTATTAACCCAGAAGTTTGGAATACAGGAAGAACAACGCACAAACCACAAGAAACTCAAGAAAAAGGAAGACCAAAATGTGGACATTTCATTCCTTCTTAAAAGAGGGAACCAAATACCCACGGAAGGAGTTGCAGAGACTAACTATGGATCAGAGACTGAAGGAAGGACAAGCCAGCCTGATATAGCTATCTCCTGAGTGGCTCTGACAATGCCTGACTAATAAGGATGTAGAGGCTCACAGCCATCCATTGAACTGAGTACAGGGTCCCCAATGAAGGAGTTAGAGAAAGTACCAATGGAACTGAAGGGTTTGCAGCCCCCTAGGATGAACAACAATATGAACTAACTAGTACCCTCAGAGCTCCCAGGGACTCAACTACCAACCAAGACTATTCATGGTGGGTCTGATTGTTCTGGCAGCATGTGTATAGTAGAGGATTGCAAAGTCAATCATCAATGGTAGGAGAGGCCCTTCGTCTCGTGAAGGTTCTGTGCCCCAGTTTAGGGGAATGCCAGGGCCAATAAGTGTGAGAGAGTGGGGTGGCAAGCATGGGGAGGGGGGAGACAACAGGGGTTTGTTATTGTTGTTATTGTTGTTTTTGTTTGTTTCTTGGAGGGAAAATTGGGAAAGGAAAGATCATATGACATGTAAATAAAGAAAATATCTAATAAAAAAAAGAAAGAAAGAACACTAATGGTGTGGCCTTCTCACCTTCTGAAGTTAATAGAAATGAAAGTCCTACATAACTGCCACACAGCCTTGTGGCACGGAACAGTTCCTGTGTGTATGGTCTATACAATTTTCTTCCTTTATGTATCCTTGGAGAAATTACATTATCTAAAAATGAGAATGAGATTTTAACTTGTGAATTGAGGAAAAATGCAAGGGTTCTAAATGGAAAAATGTGCTTGGTCTTTTCAGCTGCTGTTTCAGACTGCTACAGGCTCACTTGAAGTTTATGCGCAGTCTTGGACTTAATGTCTGAGGAAGGCTAAGCTTGTGCAAAACTCTAATGATGATTAATGGATTAGGAAGGGTAGAATCCACTTAATGCTTTAGAAAACCTTAGATGTGTTGCACCTTCAGAATAGCATCCACATCCTTTAGGTCTTTACCACCAGGTCTTAATAAGAAAAGGATAGAAGAGATTATCAGGAATATCAGAGATGTTCTCTTGATAAATCAAAGGATCCTGCTTGGGCATATTTAATTTTTTATATGTTACCTAGTTTTCACAGTGAAATGAAGATCTAATCTAAAGGGTTTATATGAATATGATTTTGATCTAACTTCAAGCAGAAATAATAACCTTGTGTTTACTTCAGATTAATCAATAATTCTTATCTCTTTAATGAAAATAGCTACAGTGTAACATTTTCCTGATTACCTCTCCCAGTGTTATAATGTTTCTCCAGTTTGACTGCCACACTGTCTTCTACTTGCTAGGTTGAATGAGAACCAATATTTTCAATTTAATGCTAAAGTTTTATACATGAGGAATCTAACTCACAGAGAAGAAAAAAATGTAACTTTGATTTATGCTCATTAAAATAAAATGGCATCTTGACATAGTCTAAATATTCATGACTTTTCCTTCAGACATGATTACAAAACTCAAGTTGTGTATCAGACCTACAGAATTAAAGATTGTCACATTATTGACAGTCTAAGTGTTCTGTACTTTTTATGAAGTTATCACCTTTATGAAGACCTCACTAATTAGAAAAATGTATTGTATTAAGAATATCATAAGGCAGAATATAGAGGATTATCAATTTAATTCATCATTTACTCAACAACCTTCACAACTCTGGATGGTATACATGTTGTAAAAGGATTCTTGAAAGTGGCATTTTTTTTTTATCCCTAGCTAACTTCAAAATAAATGAGACTGAGACTATAAGACTTATTTAATTAGCTTTATAATACAATAACTGGGCAGTTGGTGATCTAGTCTAATCCTTTAAACTAATCTGAATTACCTCCTCTGTCTCTCTCCCCACTTCCCTGGCTGGCAGAAGTCCAGCCCTATTCTCTCTTCTGCCTCACCATTGGCTGATCAACTTTTATTGATAAATCAGAATAAATGGAGGGTGGTGTTTGCATAAACTTGAGATAGGAAATACTTAGAATAAGCATTACTTAGAATAAGCAGTATCTACATTACAACAAGATATGAGGGCAGAGAAGTCAGCATTTAAATAGTACAAGAATAATCTTTACACTGCACCAAAACATTATGCCTGCACATGTGATGCTAGAATCTTGTTACAACTGAAGTAAGAAGATTATTCTCTACTCTACACTTTGAAACAAGATTGATAATCCTGTAGACTTCCCGCGTCACCCCAACACTTTGTGCCTCTCTTATTGGTAAGGAGTCCGTGTCTTGACTAGGAGCCGTCAGGTTCTGTTAAGGCCTATTCATGACTCCGGTCATCTTTTTAAAAGTTATTCCCTTTACTTTTTGTGATTATGACATAGTGACATCATTTCCCCTTCCCTTTTCTCCTCCCTGAAAAAACAAACCCTTCCTTTACTTCAGAGTCATGGCCTCTGTTTTAGTTAATTATTTTAATGCACAAATATATAAATATCTATAGATATATTTATACACACATGTATAATATATGTATATAAATGTATATGTAAATAAAAAAATAACATATTATACATTATATCTATTTTTTCTAAGTATAACCTGCTCAGCCTGCATAACGTTAGCTTGTGTGTATATTCTCATGGATGTCCATTTGATATTGGATAAGCAATTGATGTGCTTTGCCCTGGAGAAAACTATTTCTCCCACTCCCAGCATTCCTTAGTTGCATTTAGTGCTTTATATAGGGTTGAGGTCAGGTCATTTTGAGTCATACAGCTCACTGTTTTTAACTTTCATGTATCTGCCCACCTACAGATTAATGTCAAATGCCCTCAGCTAGGAGAGATGGGCTTTTTCTTGAATATTTTTATTTGCATCTGCTTGTCAAGATTCCCTAGCTCGCCAGGCGGTGGTGGCGCATGCCTTTAATCCCAGCACTTGGGAGGCAAAGGCAGGCGGATTTCTGAGTTCGAGGCCAGCCTGGTCTACAGAGTGAGTTTCAGGAAAGCCATGGCTACGCAGAGAAACCCTGTCTCGAAAAACCAAAAAAAACAAAAAGCAAAAAACAAAAAACAACAACAAAAAAAAAGATTCCCTAGCTCACTTTGGGGTAGCAGAGATAA
The DNA here is from genome assembly GCF_008632895.1 of Mastomys coucha. NCBI lineage: Eukaryota > Metazoa > Chordata > Mammalia > Rodentia > Muridae > Mastomys > Mastomys coucha. The sequence continues at coordinate 18,900,600 of NW_022196903.1, read as the reverse complement.
AGCTGGCATAGAGTCACTTCCGCTAAAGTCTGTTGGCCAGCCAGTTGCCAGGCACACAGATCTAAGGGGTATGGAAATAAGACTCACAAAAATAAGGTGATGCCTGTGTGGAGTATGGCGTGCTGATTGTTTTAATAGGAGTAGAGGAAACACTCAACTGATTTAGTGGAAGAAACGAAAATGTAAGGACTGATAGTAGATAATGAAGCTCACTGGGAAGAAAGAAGAGTAGACAGTGCAGAGACATGTCATTCCTAGGAACTGTAGGGGCAGACATCTGAGCTTTCCAATAAGCAAGAACACCACTATAAGTTTGATTGCTTTTTCCTAGGGCCGGGTGGGAAGCACAATTAAGAATAACCACTACCTGCTGGATAGAAGGATCTGAGAGAATATGTAGCCAATTAGAATCAATGGAAAGTGTTCATCCCATGGCATGGGGTGACTGTGGCTGTCTCCCACCCAAGTAGACCCTTTTGAGTCAGGACAGTGTTCCAGTATTGGAGATATATTATAGGTTTTCCTCTTGGCCAGAGAACTATCCTTTTCTTTGCCCTTTTAGCAGTGTCAAGCATGGGTTCCATCTCAAGGAATAGGGCTTAAAGCCAATGAAACAGTGCTACCTCGCTCCTCCTGGCCTCTGGCTCTCCCAGACCCCACGTGTGAACACAGAAACCATCCAGAAGCTCATATGGAGTTTTTGAAATGTACTGTTTTCTACGGTTAGAAAGGTACTCTTATATTTAGAAGATGCTTTTAGATTGAGGGTCATTTGGAATGTTTGAAATGTACTCTTCTAACTATCACATGTGTATTTTATTAGACATGTGAGTGTTGTGATTAACCTAGTATGAGCTCCAGAAAAAGACTACACTACAATATACAAGAATTATAAACTTGCAATTTATAAAACTTTGTTTTCAGAAAATTCTTTTGTTGTCTTTAGTCAGCCACTTCGAATCCAACAGCATCCTGTTACCCCTAAATCCCTTTATAATGTTTTTCTCTTCAGAAAACAAACAAAATCAGATAACAGACAAACAAAAAAAAAGTCCTTTCTTTAGTTTATGTGCCTAGTAACTGTGCTTTATGGGTTCCCAGAGAATTCTCCTGATTCCTGACCCAGTGCACTGACGTGCATGTTATATTAAATGGTCTCTTTGGTTTTCCCTGTGTCATACAGATGTTGTCAAGTGCAATATGGATGTACTTGCTGTTTTTCCTTTGCAGAAATGGTATTTCTGAAGGTATGAATGTTTTGTACCAGTAATATTGAGATGAGTTGATTCTCTACCCCTATTATGCCATACTCAATGATGGTTATAATGTTCCTCAAAATTTCCCTAGAGTCTGACTATTATAGAAATAGTCAGATACTATATACAAATTACATGTGTGTATGTGTGTGTATGTGTGTGTATGTGTGTGTGTGTGTGTGTGTGTGTGTGTGTGTATACTTTCAATATCTTTGTAGCCATTTTTCTTACAGTCATGCCCTCCTAAGGAACAGAACTATGTTGAGTTTGTCTTATGGTGATATTTTGTGTAGAATGCACATTGTGTTTGTACTGGCTAGTGGGTATTTAAGGATTTCTTTGAGTATATCCCAGGAATTTAGATCCTGTAGCTGCCACCTCATTGGGTGTTTGCCCTCCACTTCCTAGTTTTCTCCATTGGTAGTAGAAAGAACTGGTAATTTTACCCTCCCACCATTCATGCACTCAGCAAGGAATGGGTTTCTCCACAAGATGAACTGGGATTTACTTATGTCGATCATAATGATCAGGCTCATTTCATAGAAGTGAATTTGTGAAGGAGTTCTAGCCAAAGACATTAAGAGAATGTTGATAAGTATCTGGGGAAAATCTTTTCCCTCTTTCTTAAAGGGGAATGTGGGAGTCAAAATGTTGAATTGCACCTCAGGGTGCTGTGTGCCTATGGATAATTAGAACAGCAACCATCCTGGGAGTTCATCAAGGGAACCAACTTAAGAGGAAAGCCAACATATTTTAGAAGGCAAAATAGAAAGATGTAAAAAAAAAAAACAAGAGACTTTTTGACTGTTGGATCTACTGGACTAGGGAGTATATATATGTTCAGTTTCCTTTAATCTACCTGCCCGGGTTCAATAAAATAAAGAATTTGAAACCTTCATGTGCTCAAAGTCCTTGTATTGAATAAATGTTTTAAAAGCAATAGATTACAGTGGCATCAATTATCTATTCCTTCTTTCTGCCCCATTTAGCTATGCTGGCCCCAGGATAGAAGACTCTTTGCTCTAGTTCTGATAAAATGGATGCAATTGACAACCAGCCCTTGTGGGCTAATAAGGATGCTTAAAGAGAGCTATTCTGTTTCTGTGCTAGGGAAAACTGTGGAAGTGGAGGAACATTCTGAGGGCATCTTGTATATTGATGATTACAAAAGCTTACTGTGTGGCAAGAGCTTAGAATTTATTGTATCTCAGGGATGAGCAACTCTGGAGAAACTTTTCCCGCTCCTAAGACTACCATTTGCACAGTTTCCTAATGTTGCTTTGGTTGCTTTGTGACATTTTGAGTTAGGTGTCTCTAAGTCATTAAGAGGCCACTGTCAGCATTTGATGATGTTGAGTTGCATCTTTGGCTTTTAGCGGTGATATGCCAGTAACATTCCCCCATTAGTGTGATAATTTTTATTAAAGAGTCTCTAAAAATAGAAGTCCCTTGGAAGGCAAAATTGCATCTGTTTCAGAGCCACTGTTATATGTGGGAAGTGTTTTGTTATAGGATATGGCAGAAAGGAAGGGATGTCTTAACCAGCATGGCCTTAGCTAATTTGTTGCACAGACAGTGAGTCTATAAGTTTTTAAACATTGTTCCCTTCAAACAAACAAGAAAACTCTTGATTTGAGCCATAAATGCTTTGCTATTTAAACTTTTCACTCTTCCAAAATCAGCAAAAGATTCTGGGTGTGTTTGAACAAGACAATATTTGTTGCACTTGAAAGACAGGCAGGAGAATTAGGAATTGAAGATTGTCACTGACTACCTATCAAGTTTGAGTCCATCTGGATAATCAGTCTAAAAAACAACAAACAGACTCTGAAAAGTTGAAAAGCCAAGTCACTTTCCAGAAGCAATCAGCAATTCAACAAGTACCCCCTAAAGCAACATTAAAGTCCTTGGCCAGTTCTTACGTCTTCATTGTCAACAGAATCAAACTCCAGTTCACACCTGAGCATGGAAAGCTCCACCTGGGAAGACAGTTCAGATGCAAAAGGAACCCCACATAGATACAATTGTAGGAGGTGAGAATTGGATTAATAGTCATCTTGCAAGCAAATCTTAACTAAAGAATTATGGCCCAGTAAGTATAAAGGATATGTTTGTCAGAAACTTACCACTCTCCTGACATGCCTGTGGTCTTAGTAGCACAGCCCATCCTGTACGTGAGCCCTCCTAAGCAAGCAAGGTCCTTTCTTTCCATGTCCTCAAAGCTTTGGAGCCCATCCATTGCCCAGAAGTTCTGCTGTGTACCTAGGAGATAAACGTTTGAATGAGTATTGCCAAGTAATCATCTGTGTAAAGATTTTAGGCAAGGATTTACAGTAGAAGTAGGACTGTCCCGGACTGTCAGTATGCTTCTCATGTCCTGGACTGTAATTCAAAGTCCTCAGGACAGCCTGGGAACCACCAAGCACATCAATTGCTCTTTGCCTTTCTCCTTCATGACTCTTTCGTTTACCTTCAGTCTTGTTACTTTGCTTTGGCAACTGAGTTCATTTCACATGAATCAGCCTATCAGTTTCTTAGAGAAGTTTTTCTTAAGCCTGTAAGGATGGTCCCCATTCCATGTTATCTTCTGCTGTATACTTGTCACTTTCTATTCACAGTTTTTGCAATCATTCATATCTTTTAATTGCTTCAAATTTACTCTCAGTGTATAATAGTAGGATTGTGTTGTTTTTTTTGTTGGTTTTTTTTTGTTTTTACAGTATATGTTTTCATACTTAGTATTTGCTTAGCACATAGTAGATATTTTATTAACAGACTCAATCAACATAGATGTATTTGCTTTGTGGGGTGAGTCTACATCAGAAAAAGTATGCCTTTTTTTTCTTTATTCCACATGTTAAATCTTCAGGCTGGGCATTAGCATTTAATGCCAGAAGACGGTTGGTGTGATTTATTCCTACTGTCCATGGACTGGCCAACTTGGTAGTATAGAAGCATTAAGAGAGCAAGCACCTGACCATAAACATTCATTAATGTAAATGAATAGTTTGTAAACGGTTTAAGATGTTTTTCAGTATGTCCATATATAAAAATAAAACTCAACTTGTGTTCTTTATGTTTACCACTTTATTCATTAACTTTGAGTGTGTTTTCAAAGTGCCATGCTGTGTATATGTGTGTATGTGTATGTATGTATGTATGTATGTATGTATATATATATGTATATATATAATATACACATATATATATAATATTGACATTTAATCTCATGTTAATACATGGACACCTAGGTAGGAATGCATACTTCTTTTTTTTTGAATGCATACTTCTTATTGGCTACTAGCCTTTTGACCAATAGGATTTCAGTATGCATTGTACTGATATAAACTCCCGGATTGGCTTAACTACTTCTGATGTCACAATTTACCCATTAGGAAGTCATAAGTTTCTTTAAATCACATTGAAGTAATAACATCTCTTGAATTTTCATTATAAGAAAGAAACAGTACAAAGAATGAGCAAGTTATCTTTCATCTTGGCCGACCTTGATTTACGAGTGTTAGTCATCTGCTCCTGACAGCTTGAGCTAGCTCCTTTACCTCATTTTACAGCAAATGTTACTTTGTGTTTCATGTCTATCAGTGAATGGAGGAATGAACCCACTTGGACTTACTTCTTCAGTTCATAGGTCTTTTTCATCTTGCCTGTTGAGACTTAGCGTCTTCCTCCTCCTCAGCCTCCCTGACTCCAAAGGAAAAGCAGTATGGACTGCTCATCTGAATATTACATTCCAGGTGGGGAACCGGATCATATCAGAGCTAGGAGAGAGTGGAGTGTTTGGGAATCATTCTCCTCTGGAAAGGGTGTCTGGTGCTGTGGTACTTCCCGAAGGATGGAATCAGAATGCTTGCAGTCCCCTGACCAACTTCAGCAGGCCTGATCAAACAGACACTTGGCTCGCCCTCATCGAACGGGGAGGCTGTACTTTTACTCATAAAATCAATGTGGCAGCTGAGAAGGGAGCAAACGGGGTGATCATCTATAACTATCCAGGCACAGGCAACAAGGTATTTCCCATGTCTCACCAGGGAACAGAGAATATAGTTGCCGTGATGATTGGCAACCTCAAGGGTATGGAGCTCTTGCACTTGATCCAGCAAGGTGTCTATGTGACAATCATCATTGAAGTGGGGAGAATGCATATGCCATGGCTCAGCCACTATGTTATGTCTCTGTTTACCTTCCTGGCAGCCACCGTCGCCTATCTTTTCCTGTACTGTGCCTGGAGACCCCAAGCGCCCAATTCTTCCACCAGGAGACAAAGACAGATAAAGGCCGATGTGAAGAAAGCTGTTGGTCAGCTGCAACTTCGAGTGCTCAGGGAGGGGGATAAGGAGCTAGACCCAAATGAAGACAGCTGTGTGGTTTGTTTTGATATATACAAAGCCCAAGATGTTATACGGATTTTAACTTGCAAACATTTTTTCCACAAGGCATGCATTGATCCCTGGCTTTTAGCACACAGGACATGCCCCATGTGCAAGTGTGACATCCTGAAACCTTAAGAAGCCCACAGAGATCTTTCCACAGATTAAAATGAGATGAATTTGCACACTGTACTGTACATCAAGAGAAAACATGACCCTTAGTTACTCTGTCCTGCTACTGAAGATGAAATTTGTGTGCTTTGAAAATAAAGTTAACATATCATGCCCATAAACTGTTGTCTTTTTAATCATTTTAATTGTTAGACATTGTTGTCTTTCTCCAAATAAGGAAGTTGGTACATGTGAAAAACAATATTCATCTTAATCATCAGCTTACTCAGATTAAGGTACTGATCTGGTGGGAATTTCTGGGTTATTATAAAGTTTTCTTTTTAACATATTTATCTGGGGGCTTTGTTTTCATTCTTCATCTAGTTTTTTTTTCTTCCTAACATTTGACATCTCTGTTTAATAAACTCCACTATAGAATTAAATTCTAATTTATATTGTCATGGTTAATTAATTTTATTAATACCCAGAAAATCGGATTTCCAAAGCTGTGGATTGAACGGGTACTTTGTTCTAATTCCTTTAGCAGATAGCATGTTATAAAAGTTTTAAAGCGTTTTAGGCCTCATTTAGAATGGTGTTGAAAAAGTTCACCTGTTTGCCAGGGTTCTTTAAGTCCTGGCCTGGTTAATCTGCCATGGGGACAGTTTCTTTTAAAAGTGTCCTCTAGGGGCTGCCATTGGTTTCACTTCTCAAATGGTAGAGTATCACTAGGGCCTTGGACAACAGAGCAGAGCTAAACATTTTGTTGGGTTTCCATCCCAATAATATGTACAGCTCATTTCTCTCACCTTCCTTTCTGGTGGGTGGAAAAACACCTGTGTACTACTGAAAAGCTGAAAGACAGGAGTTTGTGCTTTTGGTGAAAAACTCAGTCTTTGATATTCCAGATAGATGGCATGTGCTGAGTGCGGAAGCCGACACACTGTTTATCGTACTTTCTCCATAGACTTGTGTATAAACAAGGTCAGTAATTGCTTCTGTAAGAGAAATCAACTATTGTGAGCTGAAAGTTCCACACTAATATTCTTTCTGATTTATGACATACCTTTTGAACATTTTAATTGATTAGTTTTAATAATTTGACAATTTTACACATGTATATAGTGTATTGATTAATCTTTCTCCAACACCTGTATCCTTCTTCTATAAATCTCCACCTCTCATCATTACTAATCCTTTTGGGTTATGACATATATAGTGTGACCAGGGCTATTTGGGTGGCTGTTAGACAAGAAGCACCCTCTGTGGTCTGGTGCATTCATCAGTAGCTTTACAACTGAAGCCAATGGTTCCCCTTGCCCTTGAATTCATCAGTAAGAAATAGTACTGCAGTGGGGAATAGGATCCTTTGAGCCTCCCCTCCACCTCTGCCTGTTGATGCGACCATTTTTGTGTAGACCCAATGCCTACATCTGTAATTTCAATGGCATGGTTTGCCCAGGAGATAGTATTTTGCAGTTCTTCTCCCTGTCTTGCATCTTATATTTTTTCTGCCTTCTCTTCTACATTGTTTTCTGAGTCTTAACAGGATTGTCATAAATTTCTTATTTGAGGATTAACCCTTAGTTTCAACACTGTGTAGCCAGGAGACTGTATTCACCACCCTTTACTAAAAGAGAGCCTTCTCTGATTGAGACTAAGAGCAGTAGATAGCTATGGATATAAACAATATTTAAGTTATAGCTAACCCAGAACAAACAGCAATGTTATATTCAGTTCCTTTCCCAGATGTGAGGTTTTCACCAGGGGTACAGTACCAGACATAGATTGCCTCCAATGTAGGGGTATCAAATCCAGTCATAGCTGTTGCTGCTCAACAGTTGTGTTACTATGCCACATCAGTAGATCTGGCCTGGAGGACTGGTCTTAAAGATCATAGGATTTATAACTGGGTAAGATCATTGATGGCCCTTCTCTCCCAGCAGTCTGCATAGGACCTTCCAATACTCAGAAAGCTGAAAGGACACAAGGTCAGTTCCAGATTGATTTCTCTATCATGAATCCAACATGTATGCTGTCTTATCATCTAATTCTAGCAGACAAACAGTAGGGATGGCAGGAACCTATATTGCTTTGGGAGCTTCCCTGACCAACACTTTATGTGCCAATTTTTGTTGTGCTTGTAGAACTTTCTTCACTCCTGCCTGAAGTTGCTGCTTCATAAACTATAAAAAGTTCCTGTTTTCTTAGTCCTGGAGAGGCCAGTTTAAAATGTCTTGTTTATGAACCCTGTATACAGAGGCCAAAAATGTTTATGTTCATGGTTCAAGTCCTTAGCTTTGGCTTTCTTGTCAGTAAGGAAGAAACATTGCGATGCCTACTGAGGAAGTATACCCTAACATTTGATACTGCCCAAGTTTGTTAGCTCATTAGTTTCAAAGTTATTTAAAGCCATTGACCTTTGTAGTAAAAATGGGGGCAGACATGGCAGAGTATATAGAATTACTAAGGGGGATATTTGTTAAGTTTGGTTTAAAAATGTTGTTGCCATCATCTCTTTATGACCTGTAACCATTGTTACTGTCATTGGTTAACTTTTTAATATTATTGGATTTCCTTGTTTTAATTTCTTTATAAATCAAGTTACATTTGAAAAACAAGAGCTTTATATGTGTACCTATCCTCTGTATGTGATGTTAGACAGCTGTAGTATGAGATAGAACTAGATGTTAACAGGATTCTGTACTTTACCAGTGCTTCTCAACCTAACACTGCAATCCATTGATACATTTCCTCATGTTGTGGTGACCCCCAACCATAAAATTACTTTAGTTGCAACTTCATAAATATAATTTTGTTAACTGTTATGGATCATAATGTAAATAGTTTTGGAGATATTTGCCAAAGGGCTCACGACCTACAGGTTGAGAACTACTGCTTTGAAAAATCAAAACCAAGTCGGAACCGATAAATGTTTCCAAAATCCTATATCTTTTATCTGCATCTTCATAAAGAATTGACAGGGACCAAATATGAACAATTAATGTTACAGGTCTCACTGCTTTTACTGCTCATTTGGTCTCATTCCTAATTTATGATTCTTTGTGTATCTTGAGCTTAACGTCAGATGTGTTTACTTCTTAGAAAATGTAAAAGTTCCACACTATCTTTTCATTTATTCTGAGGTTTTTAAACAAGTCAATTTCAGACATGCTTGTTTTCATTAATGTGCTAAATATACAACCATTTTATAGGGCTTCTTGACTTAATCATTTTACAAGCATTCACAAACTACCTGTCACCACATTGAAACCACTCAAGCCAGTGCATGTAGAGCATGCTCTGAGCTAATTGGCTGCTTGGTCTTTTATGTCACAATGGCCTCATGCAAGGGTAAGCAGTATCTAAAGTTACAGTAGTGAGACACGGATTTCTTTACTATCTAAAGTTTTTCTCTCTAATAAAACATCTGAAACTCAAGACATCTTTAGAAAGCTCTTGCTGAAACATGTTGGAAGACAGCGCATCTTATTTTCACCCTGAAGATATGTTTTCTTTCCTCATTCTGAATTGATGGTCAACAGATGTGGAAGCCGTGCCGGTTGGTTGGGTTGGCTCGTAAAGTCATTTGTGAAAGACAGAGATGAATCCTCTTCATACTGGTACTTGGCAGAACAATGTTCCATCTTTCTGGCTTCTGAAATTCAGTTTTATCTGGCTGGTCAGTCAGAACTGTTGTACAGCCAGCGCAGTTTGGACTGCGTACATGAACATATCATTTCACGTGGGGAACCGCATGCTGTCAGAGCTGGGGGAGACTGGGGTCTTCGGCAGAAGCTCCATTTTGAAGAGAGTAGCAGGAGTTGTTGTGCCACCAGAGGGAAAAATTCAAAATGCTTGTGATCCCAATACCAGTTTCATCCTGCCACGGAACAAAGAGCCGTGGATTGCACTCATTGAACGGGGAGGTTGTGCCTTCACACAGAAAATTAAGGTGGCATCTGAGAACGGAGCCAGAGGAGTGATCATCTATAACTTTCCAGGTACTGGCAACCAGGTTTTCCCCATGTCTCACCAGGCATTTGAAGACATCGTTGTAGTTATGATTGGTAATGTCAAAGGTATGGAAATTTTGCATTTAATTCGGAAGGGAGTTCATGTTACAGTTATGGTTGAGGTGGGAAGAAAACATGTCATTTGGCTGAATCACTATTTTGTCTCCTTTATGATCGTCACAACCGCCACATTAGCATATTTCACCTTTTATCACGTTCGGAGACTTTGGGTGGCAAGAATTGAGGACAGGAGATGGAAGCGACTAACAAGAGAGCTCAAGAAAGCTTTTGGGCAGCTGCAGGTTCGAATATTGAAAGAAGGGGATGAGGAAGTAAATCCAAATGCAGATAGCTGCGTCATCTGCTTTGAAGCCTATAAGCCTAATGAAATAGTTCGTATTCTCACTTGTAAACATTTTTTCCACAAGAATTGCATTGACCCCTGGATCCTAGCCCATGGCACATGCCCCATGTGCAAATGTGACATTTTGAAAGCTCTGGGGATTCAGGTGGACCTTGAGGATGGAACAGACTCTCTGCAAGTTCTGATGTCAAATGAATTGCCTGGAACCTTTTCACCTGTGGAAGAAGAGACGAATAATGAGCTTCCTCCTGCAAGAACTTCAAGTAAAGTGACCCACGTGCAGGAGCACCCTACTTCTATGAATGCTGACAGCCAGCCCCCCGAAGCAGAGGAAACCGGTCATCCTTCACATGGACAGCGTGACCTTTGAGCAAATGGATTAAACCTGCTTGTCAGATCAGGTCCTCACGATGACAAGCAGTTTGCTTGAAGTGTGGTTTTTGTGTGTGTCATTTCCTGTCACTCTGCTAATTCTCCAAATTCACTGTCAAGCTTCAAATATAGGGGAAAGAACCTGGCAGAATTTTGTGGCGTTTTACCTCTGCTAATTTTAAGTTGTTGTGAATGTATTATTCTGGGTAGTTAACTTGTGTTAAAACCAGAAACAAACTTACTCCTAATTATGTTTATCTGTTTATACCTGGTTTTATTTTGGTGAGAAAATTGTTAATTTATATTTATATTCGTCTCAAAAGAAGCCGTCAGTTATTTTTCATCTTTTAGCAGTCATAAAAATTAATTATACTGTAGTAATATTGATGTCATTACGTTGCAGTGGTTTTTTTTTTAGTTCTTTGAAATGAAAATTTGCTATACAGAATATTTTGTTACTTATCCATAGTCGAGTTCTGTTCAGTTAGTAAATTTTATGTAAACTATCTGTATAGCAAGAAAATGTTTATAAAGTACTAAAACTCTTTAAGAAAATATTCCAGAATTCATTATTATCTATCTTGACTCTTATAATAGTTTAGCATAATTTCAAAGAGTCTTTGAATTCTCTCAGGCAAACAATGGAGTTTTAACTACTAGGCAGTGCTGGCGAGACCTAGTGAGCAAGAATTCTGTGAATTGTTTCATGCACAAGGGCAGTACTTACATGTAAAAGTAATAGTAAGATACTATTAGAGGAGGAAAGGTATTTTTGTGCAGGGGCATCAGAGCCAAGATATAGCAAAACTTTGCCAGATGCCAGGTTGAGGCCACATCTTTCTGTTATATACAATCCTTTGTGTTCCTGACCCTGAGAAAGTTTGGCTGTTAATCACACATACCAACACTGAATTTCCAGTGTTTTAACGTTTTTCTTGGGACAGTGAAGTTATTCCATATAGTACCCAGAGACTCTACAGAAACTCTCTTTGGATGATTGAATCCTGAGTAGATAAGCTGGTGTCTGTAGACTGAATGCTGGCCACTGGGCGCTGTAGCTAGGAGGAGCCAGGGATCTCATGGGAGCTGGGGCTAAGGGCTTCAGTCCTGCTGTTCTAAGACTCTGTTGTAAACAAAGCTATAAAGCACATTTATTCCAGGTTTCTCTTACTTTATGTTTAGTAACCAAGACCTGGAATTAGCACTGCTCTGTTAGATATTTACTATGATGTTATATATTTGTTGTAGTTGAATTTTTACCTGCACTATATATAAGTAATGCCATTTTTTCTTAGACACAGTAATACAAATACATTTTGCATGATCTAAATGCAAATACCATTTTGATGACATGGTACTAGAGTTTACAGTGTTTTGCCACAGTGCTGGTATCATAGTGAGTTACCTTTAGACTTCTTCTTCTTCTTCTTCTTCTTCTTCTTCTTCTTCTTCTTCTTCTTCTTCTTCTTCTTCTTCTTCTTCTTCTTCTTCTTCTTCTCTTCTTCTTCTTCTTCTTCTTCTTCTTCTTCTTTTTCTCCTTCTTCTTCTTCTTTTTCTTCTTCTTTCTTTTTTATGAGTTTTGGTATTCTTTCAGTAGTCAGAATTTAGTTTCCTTCCCCTCAACCTCATGATCAGTAGGATGTTGATTTTTTTAAATAAAACCAAAATGGCTTTTCTCACCATTAATGGAATAAATTGTTTAATATTTTTCTAAAAGAAAATTTTCTTGTTATTTTACCTATGATTAACTGACTGAATAGTCCTGATTAAACATAAACCAAAATGATAGCATCTTTTTGTCTTGCTGTAGAATGTCTGTTAATGATCTGAAAAAAGAAATTCTGATCAACATCTGTTTGAAGTAGCATGAGCCCTTCATAGAGTTTAGTGTAACAGATATCTGGGCCTGATGGGTGCATTGTATATTTAAAGTGGTCTCTTTCCAGATATCTGCTTATTGAAACAGCAGACAAGAACTAAGAAGAGGAATATCAGTGTCTGGGGAACCATGAGGGGCAAAGGGGGAGTCTTCCCTTGTTCTCTCAAGAAGCAGTCATTACAATAGAGATTTTAGCCTTCTGTTTCACTGTTCATTGATAAGCACCTCTTGGATTTTTTTTAATGCATCTGTTTCTTTTGTAATTAAAGCAATTTTCGGTGTTTAGGTCTTACTGTTGAGCAATTATTGCATTTGTTGCCATAGGAATATCTTAAAACATACCTGGTTCTCAACAAAACAAGGCTTTATTGGTGGCGTGTGAGCGAGGTATACAGAAGCAGATGATCTACCAATCTGGGATCGTTGGAGCTGTTTCTCCAATATGTCTGTTCAGGCATCCCTTTTTCACCATTACACTCAACTTTGTAACACATCTCTCCTTAGTTGTGCCTTTTTGGCAGGCCAAGAAGACATTGTACACCTGATCAGCTGAGGTGAATCATTATTGATCACTAAGGCCACTCTGGTTTTAGAAACTTTTCTGCTTTTGTTATATTTTATCTCCATCAATTGAATGCTCTGGTGTGTGTGTGTGTGTGTGTGTGTGTGTGTGTGTGTGAGTGTGTGTGTGCGCGCGCGCGCGTGAGAGAGAGAGAGAGAGAGAGAGAGAGAGAGAGAGAGAGAGAGAGAGAGAGAGAGAGAGAGAGAGAGAGAGAGAGAGAGAGAGAGAGAGAGAGAGAGAGAGAGGAGAGAGAGAGAGAGAGTTAGTTCAGAGATAGGTGGCTGCATATGTATGTGACTACATAGAAAGTCCAGAGATTGTCAGGTACTTTCCATGTCTTTTCACTTTCCATGTTTCTTTGAGGCCTGTCACTGAACATAGAACTCATTGATTTGGCTTGACTAGTCATTCATCAAGCCCCAAAGATTCTGCTGTATCTGCCCCTTCATCTGGAATTATAGAGGTATACTATGGTTCAAGGTCACTCACTTTTTATTGTAACATGGGTGTTGGGAATTAGATATAGGTCCTCCTGTTTGTGTGACACATACTTTCCTGTCTAAGTCATCTCCTCTGCTCCCAGTAAGATGATATTTTGCAGTGTAGTTAACTCTGCTGTCTTTGAGAACTTAACCACTTAGAATTCCTTTCTCAGAATTAACTCTTGTGATCTGCCTAAGCAGCTATCTCTACCTTTCTACCAGACCTGCTGCTGACTCCCATGCTCAGTAGGATCCCCGCAGTCACACATGCCTCCTCTTACTCCTGTTCTTTCCCAGCACAATACAGAATCAAGTCTCAAGTTCGTTTTCTACTGAAGTATCTCTGCCTCTTTCCCCTCAACCATTTTTTGTAGTATCACTCTGCATTACCCAAGGTACCCCCATTTAATACTTCTGTACTGCACCAGCCACTTATTTGCGTTGTCGTGGGTTTACTCCTATTAAAAATTAATAACCTTTAACTTCCTTCCCGATATTCTGTAGAGCAGGATTTCTAAGCTTAGGCTGCATATCTAAATAGAGAAGAGTTAAAAGGCTCAATGGCCCTACTGCACTTAAATCTCTGAGCCAAGACAAGCCTCAACCCTTATAAAGTTGTTCAGGGTATTCCAGCTGTACACTAAATTGAGAACTATGCACAGGGCTATGGCAAACAGCCTTGGCTGTTTAATTTCCTTCAAGGTGACTTGATTTTACTTTATGGGAGTATTTATGTAGAAATCAAAGTGTCAATTTATAAAGAGTTAAGCTTCCAGGAGAAGGATTGAAAACAGACTTCTGGATATTGGAGATTGATTTTACCAGATCAAACAAAGAATGCTTCCGGAAAACATTTGAAGCTGAAGTACTCCTGGACTTGAAAAAATAATTCTCAGTACCAGCAAGATGGCTTAGTGGGTAAAGGCTCATAATACCAAGCTTGACAGCCTGAGTTTGATCTCTGGGACTCACATGGTAGAAGGAAAGAATCTATTCAACAAAAGTACCCTGTTGCTTATGTACACACACACACACACACACACACAGAGAGAGAGAGAGAGAGAGAGAGAGAGAGAGAGAGAGAGAGGAGAGAGGAGAGAGAGCACAATAAGGAGCATCATTCTGTGGGAAGGAACAGTGAGAACAAGTGCTTCATAAAGAAGATCGAATGTCCAATACAGTTTTGGACAAGGACTTGATAAGACAGGACACTCAGGATGCTGTTGGAATAAACAATGCATGGCAGTGTGACTTAGGCAATAAGAGATAAATGGGTGAGGTGCCTCCATATACCATAGTCCTTTTTGCTGTTATAAATTTTCCATACTCCTTTTTTATTAACCAAGGTAACGCTTATTTCAACACTCGTACTGTAATTTCCTTTCTCCAATAATTCCAATGTAGCAATACGGTAAGGATATAGAAGAGGTTGAAGTGGGTCAGGAGTAGTTGAGCAATAGTCAGGGTTGACCTCTCTGACTTTTTCTGCTGTGCACCTCTCGGTTATAGCAATAACATTAGCCAAAGTAGAAACAATGTGAGTTTGTGTGTGTGTGTGCGTGTGTGTGTGTGTGCGTGTGTGTATAAAATCTTCACAAATCCCAAATTGAGGAAACAGTAGAACTTCTAGGTGAAAATAAAAAACCTGGAAATTAAACCAGATAACTAAAAAGAAACATTTAAATATTGATACACAATAAGCACTAAGTTGTGATTTACTCATAAAAATTTCTCTCACATATTCTATTTTATGATATTCTATTGATTTTCCTGTTGTGTTAATTTTTATATTCTTTTACCTGCACCTCCTCATATTCCTGTTTGTAATGATGCATGACTTCCAGCCTTTGAAATACATGTTAAGGGATAGAGCTTGTAAGTAATCTAGGGATGGTAGAGTAGTAGCTATAGTACAGTATCCAGGGTGCAGTTGTTCAATTATGTACTCCTTAGGTACGAACTCATGTTGTCATCACAATAAAGCTGCAACATTGTCACTATTTGAACCCTATTTTTAATTTCGCAGTTTACTGGGATTGAACCTAGACCATCATGCATATTAACAAGTAGTCTATCGCTGTATTCCAGGCAAGTCCTGAACTTGATCCATCTGAGCAGCAAGGACTGCCAGTGTTCATGTTCTCAGAGTCAGAATATCAAGAGAAGTGACCAAATGATGTAGCAAAGTTAGTGATAATCCTATACATATATTTAGCATAGTCCATGGCTCATTGTCCTGATGCCAACACTATAACCAGCTTGAAGCTTCAGTTTTATGTAAACGAGAAACTATTGGTATGAGTACAGTTTTGAAAGCTTAAAGTGTAAGGCCAAGGAAGAAAAACTCCTGCTGAAGGCATTGGCAGTACTGACCAAGGAGTTGGCAGCTCTCTTGTGTGAAAAGCAATTATTTACTCAGAAGATTTTGATGTGGGACATCTTTCTCAATGAAGTTTGAAAGTGTAGCAGTTTTCATAATTCCCTTGGCTGTTGGATATTGGCTGCTTTAAGTTTAGTCATACAACACAGACCTTCTTTTTAAAAAAAGATAAATGTCTCCTCTATCAAGTTACCTGCATTTGTTTTCTGTCCCAGGGGAACACCTCAGAGTCATCGTGATTCCCACTTAAAGCATCACCTACCCCCATCTTAGGGCTCCCTTAGGTAAGTTTGCAGTCAGAAACCATGAAGATCCATTGGATGCTTCCAGAGAGTCCTCCACTGGCTCGGATGCACATTTGAGTTCTTAAGAATCTTATCTAACCAGAGGGTCTGTTCCTTTTAGCTAGAATGCATCACACACTTGTAATCAGAACTAATATTAAGGGAGAGTAATTATGAATATTAAAGCAGTTGCTATTAGTACATTAAGGTTTTGAGTTAAGTTTAAGTGCATTTCAAGTGAGCAGTTGGTCTGATTTGTGCATATAAATGCTTCTTCCAGCTCACAAGCTCTACCACTGTCACATCTGATAAGGAAAATGTTAGGAAAATTAATGTGTTTTAGGCAGATTGAAATTTCCATATCAGGATGACAGAAAATAACTGAAAAAAAATAAAAATGAGCATTACACACACAGAACTCTGCACCCCCCAGGCGAGGAGCATAGGTTCCAGTTCCTATATACTGTGGCCTTAAGATGTTATGGTTTGTCCCGTAAAGACTCACTGTGTACAAGGTGTTGTCCTCCATTTATGGTACTTTTGGAGAGCAATGTCACTTTCTGGAAGTGGAGGACAGTTTGGTCTGGTGGGTATGCCCGGGAGGGATACTGGGACTCATAGCTCCTTCTCTCTTTTTGGTTCCTGGCAGTCATGGGCTGAGTAGCTTTTCCCATGTTACTTCCCTTCATGCTGTTCTGCCCTGCTACAGGCTCAGAGCCAGATGACCAAGTGAATGTAGACTGAGACCTATGAAACAATGACCCCAAATAAACCTTCCAGTTATCTCATGAACGTTAGAGCAACAGGATGCTCTGTTTCTCATACAGATATTTGAACACTGAAACAATGAGGCAAAGATGACATTCCAAAGGGAATCATGAAGGCTTCTCCCTGGTGCTGGCTTCCTACCCACTGGATGGTGCTGAGCCCAAATAAGTGCAAAATGAGCCACAAAAGGTTGTGTAGCCAGCTGAAGGTATGTGCTGTCTTCTACTGCATGAACGACAGCACTGTTTCTCTAACAGGAAATTCATCACTAGTTTCCTCCTTGATTGTGAGATCTTGCCTACGTAGTTAGTCAGGGGTTCTTTAATTCATTTCATTCAGTGAATACTGAATTGCCTGAAAAATGTTGTGCTATGAATCCAGCAGCCATTGCCCTCATGAGTCTCACTTTCCAGTGGGAAGAAAAATAATATGTTGTGTTAGATAATTATAAGGTCATTTGAAGGAAAAATATCACAGGAAACCGAAGATAGAGTTGTGGTTTCATAAAGAGTTGTTACCAACAAGACAAATAGTTGAACTGGTCTTGTTAGCTTCAGTTTTGACAAAAAGGTTATCTGGAGGAAGGCTTAATTGGGGGATTGCCTCTATCAAATGGCCTCTAGGCATATCTGTAATGCTTTCTCTTGAACTTTTAAAATTATGTTTATAAGTGTTTTGTCTGCATGTATGTCTGTGCACCAGGTTTGAGTGTTTGTGTGTGTGTGTGTGTGTGTGTGCATGTGTGTGTATGCTTGTGCATGTATGCGTGTGTGTGTATGTGCTTGTGCATTGTGTGTGTGTATGTGTGTGTGTGGGGGTGGGCACTGATAGAAGTCAGAAAAGGCAGTCAGATCATTTGGGACTTGAGTTACTGAAAGTTGTAAGCTGTCATAAGGGTGTCAGGAATCGAACCTGGATTCTTTGGAAGAGCAACAAGTGCTCTTAACTGTTGTTGAGCCATCTCTTCAGCCCATTTCCTTGATTTTTTTAAATTGGGGTGGGTGGGAGGACCTACCTAGACCATGGTGGGTGGCAGCACTTCTGGGCTGCTGGTCTTAAAATCTGTAAGAATGCTAGTGGCCCATAGCACCCTGAACACGCTTGATCTCAACTGATCTTGGCAGTCAAGCAGGTTTGGCCTGGTGAGTACTTGGATGAGATGAAGCTGGTTGAGCACGAGCCATGAGAACAAGCCAAGAAGCAATATTCAACCATGATTCCTGTGTCTGCTGCTCCTTGAGTTTCTGCCATGACTTCCTTCAAGGATAGACAGTGAACTGAAACTAAGCTAAATAATCCTATACCCCCCTAAATTGTTTCTGGTCATGGTGTTTATCACAGCTATAGAAAGCAAACTGCCACAGACCTGAAAGGACCAAGTGATGCCCTGCACACAAAACCAACTGTGTGTTATAAAGAGCCAGGAGGCTGAGGAGACACTTTTGTCGCCTGTGGGACACCTGAGGCATTTGTAATCTGGAAGGCAGGGGTGAGTGTTAGTTGCCAGTAAACACTTGAAGGATGCCTTGGGCAAATTTACAGTTTCTTTGTTATTACAGAAACTAGAACTAGTTGAGAAAATGTCAACTGTAGGGAGGGTATTACCTCCTGGAAACAAAGAGCTTCTGAGATGTTAGTCCTAACCACGGATTGTTCAACATGCAAGGTGACTTTCTTTAAACCATGTTATAAATGTTACATATCAGTGTGATGATGGCAGTGATGCTGAGGGTATATGTAGGTGAGGGAATCCAAATTTTATAAAGGTGATTGAATTTAAGACTTTCAGGTCTCTCACAGTTTTGAGGATCAGAATCTAGGATTTAAAAAAATAATAATAATATTGTTTTCCATACAGAGTTGCCATCTGGTGGAAAAATAGCTAAGTACAATGTATAAATTGGAAAAGCCGTTCAACAAGTGTGCAGCTCATTTCTCTTGTACTTACAGACTGTCTGCTTTTATGATTGATTTACTTTACTGAACTTTTTATTTTCATTTCAAATTTTGGAACTTTATTCCTTAGCTGTCGATCCTTGGGTTATGACGTGTAACTAACTTGCCATCTTCACAGTTGATGCTTTATAAACCTCAGATCTGAGAGGTGTCTCTGGTGTCCTGCTAGTAGTGTGGAGAATATAATGATATGGCTTATAGAATATCGTCTCCAGCTTCTCTGTCAACATGGGTACAACAAGCTATTGCTCTCCTTTCACTGGGAACATGTGGCTTTTCCTCCTTTCAAGGTCCCATTCTTATATGTTGTCACATAGACTGCAAATCCAGATAGTGTCTAGTGACCTACTTTTTTGTGTTCCTGCTTAGCTTTCAGTCTTAACAGTCTTAGTAGTTAGAGGGCCAAGAAAATTTTGTCCTTGGCAGAGCAAAACTTGAGCCATTCAGTAACTCGCAAAATACCTGAAAATGCAAACTAAACGGGGCTTACTGTCAACTGCCACCAGTAACAAGTTTGACGAGTCCATTCGCAACATGATAGGAATGCCCCATTTATTATTTAAAGCTTTCTGTTTTTCAGATAGCGTCTTTGTTCATATGGACTAAGACTCATCTTAGTCCCTTCAATACATTTGATAGGATTTTGGTAGTTTTGAGCTTTAGACTTATGCCAGGCATTTTAGATCTGATATATGGGATTTAGGTTAGCTCTAGGGAAGGGTCCTTTGAAGTGAATGCTTTCTGGGTTGCTGGTAAATGTCTAGACATAGCATCTCTTATCTGCATGGGCTTTTTAGTAAAGGGGATTATTTGTGGTCAGTTTTAAGAGACGTTTGATAAGAAATGGGGCTGGTTGTTAGTGGTTTCCAGTCTTTAGGAGTCACAGCTAAGTAAAAATCCTCTGCTAATATTAATCCCCCATCTTTCTAATGTGTATATACATATATACATGCATCCATATATCACATAAGCATAGATGTCTCTCAGTCCCCCATTAAGAATGCTAGTATAGCAAGCATTCATTACTAGTGGCTTTATATAACAAAAAGTTGTTTGTTTTCTTCTAACTGCCAGCATATTAAATGGATTTAGCTTTATTAAATGTATTCTCACTGCCTGAGAGACACCTCTGTTTTCTCTCTAAGCTAACACAGAGATTTCATTTCACACTCTCTTGGAATGACTGTCTCAATGTTCAGCAAGATCAGGTTGTGTACCTGTTTATACCACTTCATATAGGATAAGCAAACATATGTCATTGTATAAGTAGCGATGACCTACTTGGAACATAATTTACCTCAATACATGTTATTGGGAAAGGAACATAGAGAGAATATTGAAAACTGGACAAATGTTTCCTTCTCTTAGAATAGAAAGTGTGTTCTTCAGAACAATGGAAGAGAGAACTGGGGAAGGGAGGTAATGGGAGAATTGGTGAACAGAGAAAATGAAGCCATTGAAGTGCTGTCAGAGAATCCACTGGCTGGCTTTGATTATTCAGAGTGACCCAATGCAAATATAATTTCTATGCTGCAAAAATAAGAGTTGTTTGATTTTTTTTCAATGATACTCAACTTACCATTGTTACAGAATTCACAGGTTGATAACATCTGAAAAATAGTTTAAGAAAAAGCATTCTAAAATTGATTCTTCAAGGACATTAAAAATTATGAAACTCATGAGACAGAGTTCTATTTGGCTTTATCGTGAAGAAGAAGCACCTCTTATAAGTGGGTCTGTTGTACTTTCTCAATATCTCCCTGCCTGAAGACATGCTGGCAACTTTCCCAGGAACCATCTCATAGATAGCCACAGTGATTTGGCAAGAAGATAATGTTTTTCTAGTCATTATGAAATCCTTTTGAATAAAAGAAGCAATGTGCAGTTCAGATCAGCAGCACTGTGCATATTAAGTGCTTCTATAGAAAAATATATTTGAAATCTTATTTGGACAGCTGAGCAGACTGAAGATACTGTTTCTTTATAGTTATCACATTCAATTTTGGTATTAGCTCCCTGTGACTTCATTAAGATTTCGATTATCTCTATGGAATATGAGCCTTGCAGATGAATGGGAAGAGTGTCATTTCAGGGTACACAGAAAGAAAGCCATGTACAATTAAATTTCACCAAAATATAGAGTAAAAAAATACCACACAAGGTATGTTAGAAGCTCTCCAATGTCAGGTTGATAATGCCCATGCTGAATTGTATTGTGTGAAATTTTCACAAGGTAACTGATAATGCTACAGGTGTTGGGCAGTGCCCATCAGAACATCATGGGGTGCACAATGGATGGGTGTAAGAGAAATAAATACACTAGTATTATCATTAAGTTCAAACACTGAGTTTCCTGCTCTTTTCCCCGGAGGTACTATGTCTTTAGTCTAGCCACTTCTCAGCTTAAACCCCTTAGTTTGAAAAAGAAAATTATAAGCCACAAAACACAGAGTAATTGTGTCAATTAAATGAAACCATGTCCAAGATCTATAGAGAGACACTACCTGTCCATCAATGGATTTTTTTTTTTTTTATAAATATGCTTAGTTCCCAAAGATACCTAGGTATCTTTGAGCTCTCTTAGGCAGAATTCTACAGATGATCTTGTGTTGCAGAGTGGAAAAGTAGTATGTGGGCACCCCAAGACTAGAGACCGACTCTACAACAGCCTCAATAGTAGCCATAGTTTACCTGTCTGTGGTAGCTCTTGTTGTGAATGGACATGTGACTAAGGTATGTGACAGTTCATGAATCAATCCATCAGCGCCAAACAGTATCATATTGGTCACATATGAGAACTGTGTATGATACATTCTTTAAGAACAGCATAGATAATAGGAATTACTAGAGAGTATGACTATCGGACTGTATAAAATAGTCATTTTGAGCAAAACTGAATCTCACTTTTCCCTTTGGACAACATTCATGGCGGTCTGTTACCTCTGGGATGTTTTCATATCTCCCATTAAAATGAACAAGTCTCTTGTCTTCTACTAGTTGATGGATGAATTTCTTGTCTTATACTAGTTAATAGATGAATTATGAATGTGACTGGAGTTCACAACTTTGAACTCTGCTTTACTTTAATATTCTTTCATTGTCTCCTTTGTTCCCTCTTTCCCAGTGTTTTTCTGGGTTCCCTGTTATTGTATTACACCCTAGACCCATCTTTCACCTCTCATCCAGCTCTACACCATAGTCTGTGGCTCCTACTCTCAGTACTTGGCTTTACTCACATCTCTTCCCATGATTCTTTCTGCAGTATGGTTTCCCACTGTACCCAAGCATGGAAAACTCAGCCAGTCTTCCTGACTGGTGTGAGGTGTTTTTAAAGCATGCAACAGAATGAATAGAGGAATTAGACTACTGGTCATTTTCTCTTGTAAACACCTTGCTCACAGTTTGCTTGCTTGCCCTATACTAGCTATTTTATAAGGGCTTGCTGTGTGTTTGAACTTATGCATTGGTGTTCCAGTGAGATGAGACACTTTCTGAGACTGTGGGACTTACTGATTAAAATATATGAACCCACTTGTTAATTAGATATTACAGTTGCAACATGAAATGTGCTTTAAAGGAAAAAAAAAGCTTTATACCAAGATCTAACCGAGTTAGGGTGACTGGGGAGGAATCTCTGTGATCTGAAGGCAAATAGATGATGATAAAATAGACCATGTAAGATTCCTACCTGACCCAGGTGACGAGAGCATTGAGGTAGATACAGGCAGAGCGAGTTCTAACTGAAATAGGAAATTGGAAATGAGTGGTAAGGCCATGGATGCTATGGGGATTTTAATCTTGAACCACCGAGTTGACATGACCTGAGGTGGTAGTGCTGGTAATGGTAGTGGTGTTTTAATATTATTTTGGTGTCAGTAAAGAAAATACATTGGGCTGGGCAGTGGTAGTGCATGCCTTTAATCTCAGCACTTGGGAGGCAGAGTCAGGTGGATTTTTAAGTTCGAGGCCAGCATGGTCTACAGAGTGAGTTCCAGGACAGCCTGGGTTGTACAGAGAAACCCTGTCTCGAAAACCAAAAAAAGAAAAAAAGAAAAGAAAATACATTGGATAACGTGATGGTGGGATTTGGTATTTACCAGAAATCCCCCAAGGCAGGGAACCCACTGAAGGGTCAGTTGACAGTCCTAGGAAGGGACATGAACTGTTGTGAGATGAAGAAATCACAAATCTATGAGATTTTTGAAGGACCCCTGGAGTAGGATCACTATAGTGACAAATTGTGTATTTGTAGCCGTAGAAAAGTAAAGGGGTTTGTCTGGGATGTTTTCTGAGTCTCAAGGATGGGAATTGGTACCTAACACTGGTGGCAGAGTGAGTGTGGGAAGATATTTCAAACGTGTGAATTTCAAATACTGTTCAGACTTTAAGACGAGGACTCAGTGGTACCAGGGGTCTCAGTCTGTAGCTCATATTAAATGCAGATGGAGGTGAGTGTGTCACACTTTGTGGGGGTGCTGGAAGCAAAGTGGCGTGCCCTGGAACATGGTAAGCAAGGTGATATTTTGGGGAAAAAAAAGTATACCCTCAGGTTAGAAGTCTTTCCCTTCTGTTCTGTGCAAAAGTTCTGCACTCTGGAGCCCACGCCTTTTCAGCACAGATTTCGTTCTGCTTCCAGTTACAGATATTTATGTCCCTTGATGTCTCTCCTGCAGCCGTCCATAGTTTACAGCTGTAGCTGGGGTTGTATCCTGATTGTCTTTATCACTGGCTGGGTAGTCAGTCATCTTTGGGCAGTCACCACGTTCTCAGCAAACCATTTTTTTTACTTCTAATAAATGACAGTCTATTTTTAGAGTTGACACTCATCAGCAAACTGGAATAAGCCCTGTTGGCACCTACCTTTGACTCTGTGGAGACCTATAACCCACAGATGTCAAATAGTGTTTGGTCTGAAAGGACAAAGCAGCGTAAGAAGGTAGAGACTGATGCGTGGGAGATAGAGAGAGGGTAGCGCTTCCTGAAGAGATGGTGGTATGAAGACTCAAGGGAAGCGTGAGGATGTAGGTATCTCTTCTCTTATAGCAAGTCATTTCAGAAATGTTAAAAATATAGAGACCATGAACAACTACGTCATCTTCTCTCAGGTAAGAATCTAGGAGGTAGTGGTTGTGCTTAAGGTTTCTTGGGAGGTGATGACATTGTCTGCTCTTAACGCAGGCACCTCAAGCATCAACAGGGACTGAAGAATTAGCCTTCCAGTTCACTGGCATGGTTCTGAACAGGCTCCTGTTCATAACGGCTGTTAGAGCGAGGACCTTGAGTCTTTGTTTCATAGCAACTTTGTCTCCACGGGGCCTATGTTGAAAGGATCAAGAGCAAGAACACCATGGTCCACTCCAACCTTCTCCCCTCTGGGATGAGCTGAGCGCTGACTGTTCTGCTGGGCATCCTGTACTGCTGATTTACTGCTGAAGGGCCATTTCCCAGCCTTGCCTCTGCTGCTTCCCTTGCACTTGCCTTTTTGCTCCCATTTTCTAAAAGCACAATTTAGGGTTCCTATATAAACTTTAGTGTGCCTTGTTCCCGATGCTCCCTCCCATAGCGGTCTCCTCGTCTTTACTCTCCTAAAAATGGTCTCAGCCCAAGGTGACCTAGGAGAAGAAAATAACAAACAGATCTCTTTTCATTTGATCCGTTTCTTCTAGAGGCCTCTGGTTCTTTCTTGCTGTTGTAGGTCCTGCCTGAGCTGCTGCCAGTGGTGAGAGAGAGAAATGGAGAGGGGGAGGGAAAGGGAGAGGGAGAAGGAGAGAGACAGAGAGACAGAGAGAGAGAGAAACAGACAGACAGACACACAGAGAGACAGAGGCACAGAGACAAAGAGATGGGGGAGAGGGAAGGGATGGAGAGAGAATGAATATGTCCCTGGTTGTCCTCACTTCTACTGTGATACATTTGTGTGTGAGGAGTATGAATTCCATTTATAGTTATTTAAATATAGGGGTTTTTCTTCCTGTGTGCTTTTGTCATGCTTTTTCCTGACCATTATCCAAATAAAATTTGCTATCTTTTACACATACCATTTTGTCAAAAAACAACAACAAAACAAAATATATATAGGTGCATATATTCTTCCACTTTTATTCTTTATTATAGTTACAAAGAGAATGAAAATCCTATTTTTCCACCTTAGTTTCCATATGTTGTAACTCAAAAGGTATTCTGTCCTTCTATCACCTCTCTTCCTGCCTTGTTTCCAACCCTGTAAACCTTTTTTACTTGTCAAGTCTCCTGTCTCCATCTGATCATTGGTCTCTATCTTAGCTCTAACATATTGCCATCTACCTTTGGGCTGGCATATCAGTTTGAGATATTTCTTACAGTATTAATGCTAGTCATCTAGCCACAACTGGACCCTGCATTAGTTAGGATTCTCTAGAGGAACAGAACTGATAAAATTAATCTGTATTACAGTGGGGATTAATTAGTTTGACCTCATGGAATGGGCAATCAGGGCATGCACTGGAGGTGCTGAGAACCTGGTATCTACCCACTATGAGGTTGGATGGCCCAACAGTTCTCATTTAACTCTGAAAGCCTGGGATATTGTTAGGGAGCTGATGGTCTAGTCTTTGTTAAAAGGCTGACGAAGGTAGGTTGTAATGGCAGCAGTTTATCAGCAATCACAGCAGCAACTTAATGGACTTATGCAGCAGCAAGGAGTGAAGGCCTCCAGACAAAGTCAGCACTGGCTTTCACTCTGCCCTCTCTATGCAATGCTCTTTGGGAGACGTGCTGCCTGCTCAGCGGAGTGTTACCCTCTGGGTTCCTGTTTCCAGGAAACATTCTCCAGACCTACCAAGAGGTGTGGCTCTTCGTTGATTCCATTCCTAATGAAGTTGGCGAGCAGGGTTAACCATTACATCATCAGTTAGAACCTGGACTTCTCTCCCACACACAGGCCATTCTCTCATCTGATATCCAGTGGTCTTCCTGATTTAAAATATTGCTACAGTCATATAAGACTTTATGTGTAATCTCTGTATATAGTAGGAAAGTTTTTTAATTACACTTTGAAGATCCTAATTATTATTCTTTTTGGTTCTACTTATTTGTTTCCTCAAACTGTGTTTTCTTCCCCCTTTTATCTTTACACAGTTCAAAGGCTATTAAAGATGCAGGTTCCTTACCCCAGTTCTGGGCTCTCCTTGTATAGCTCTCACTTCCCACCAGAGTTAACTCCATTTCCTTGACGTCCTCTCCTTTTGTATGAGAGTCTGTTATTGTCCTTGCCCTTTTTCCTTTTGTTGTTGGTCTTTCCCCTTTTGGGAGCAGTAACTTGTAAGGGTTTAGACTTTGATGGATTCATCTATGTGCCATGAACACTTAGCAGAATCCTAGCATTTTGTTACCATTTAGCAAATGTCAGTTACCTAGTTAGAGTGAGTTAGTGCAACCTTGGTTATGGTTTTATCAGAGCAAAGCACTCAGCAACAATGTTCGTTTGTGCCTTTGCTTCAAAACTAGTCACTCAAGGGAATGCTAGCTCTTGGCTATATATTAGAAAGTGAATATAAAAAAAATATATTAGAAAGTGGAAAAAAAACTAGAATAACTGCTCATGTAGAGTATTAGAAATCAGTAGTTTTCCTGTAGTGAGACTTATAAGTCTAAATCTTGCTGGTCAGGGCCTAGACACATTACACCATTTCTAAAAGAGTCAACTTCGGATATTTTTCTAGAGAAGCAGCTTTACATGTAGTAGCAGTAGTTATTTTCATGTATCAGCTGAAAAACAAACTACATAAAATTGAATTTATTAGAAATTGTATTTATTAGAAATACAAATAAAAGAATTAAGAGGGTGAACGTCTGAGGAAGGAAGAAGTCCTAGAGAGAGTCCTCTTCTACCAACCCCAGGCCTCACTAAAAGTGTGTGTCATGGTATTAACAATAAAGTTACTGCATTTCCACAGTGGTGGACATGGGGAATCTGTTTCCTGTGAGTTCTGGTGAGGTGCACAGTGAGATGCCGGTGTCCACAACTCACTAGAAATCTGCTACTGTGGATGGTGCTCTGAAAAGATGCCCTTGGAATATCTGGAAAAAAGAGCTGTCCATAGTTAGTGTCACCAGGACATCATGAATAACCAGCCCTCCTTCTACCAGTGTGCCACCACGGGCTCACTCTGTTGTTACTGCTTTAAATGGTATGAAACAGTGCTGCCTGGATGTGTTGCTTTGATTCCTCAGCATCTATAGCAACTTTAGAAAGAGTTATAACAAAAATTATAGACACATATGCATACAGTTAAGTGTATTTATAATTATATCTAATTAATTGTTACTGAATCCAAGTAACTCAAAATCCCCACAGCAGTAGTGGCACTCCTTTCTACCTGCCCCAATAATTGGGTTCCCAAATGAAACACACACACACACACACACACACACACATACACACATACATACACATATACATATACAGACACACACACACTCACACATACTCCTCACACACACAGATACATATACACACACACATGCACATACACACACAGCCTTTATATTTCAATATGCCTTAAACAGCTCAATGGCTGGGCCACTTCCAAAATTCAACGTGGTTAGCACACTCCTCTCTGATATTCCTGAGTTACTACTTGCTAAAACCTATATTTCATCTTGGTTGCCCTGGACTCAGACATAAAGGCCTCTTGGGCTGAGTTTCTAGCACCTACATGATGGCTGTGTTCTTTGTCTTGCACCTCTCTGGTATGGCCTCCGCTCCTTTCCTGGGTTGGAGGGTTTCTCTCTTCCTGTTCCTTCTTCAGTTCCTTGCCCAGGAATCCTAGCGTTCACCTCTGTCTCACTGCCCAGCTATTGGCTGTCAGCAACTTTATTTACCAATCAAAATCAAATGGGGGCAGAGTCCCTCAGTGTCTTACGTGTGGATTTTGTGCCATTCCAATGACCAAATTTGTACAATTCATGCAGCATTAGACCCAATTTATAGATATCATGATATAATTGTGTGGTTTTTATGTGTAAGGTGTAAATACAAAAGTTCGTCATATGGGCTGTCAGTGCCTCATGAGCAAAGCGGTATTAGCTAAGAAAAAGAAGAGAAATCACAGCATCCCCGTGAGTACTCAAAAAATGTCATTTCCAGACAAAATATATTATTGAATGTCTGAGTTTCCTTTTCCTTGACTTAGAGTTATTAAAGACGCCATTAGTTTCACTCCTTTTTAAAAACAAGGGTTTTACTTTATAATCATGTTTATCCTTAAACTGACTACATAGTTATCCTTGAACTGGTGATTTCCCTACCTCAGTTTCCTGTGTCCTAGGATTATTGGTACAAGCCATAGTTGTTCTTATACCTCTTTAAATATATTTTGTTTCGGCTTGAAGACATAAAAAAACAAGATAATGAAGACTTTCTAAGCGCAAGTGATCTAGAGTTCTAGAGAGGTGGCACACATTTTGTGTAGATATTATAAATGTGGTTGCCATAGGTAGAAGTTACTAGTGCTTTAGTATATGAGTGTCATTGACTGAGATAGGAAACAAGGACAGCTTTGGTGAATGACTCAAAAGAGGAAAACTAAAAGCATTTGGGAAAAATTGGGGGTCAGGTGGCCACACATGCCAGCTAGTTAGACAGAATGACAAGCAAGTCACCTGACATGTGTTGAACATGTTTGTAACTGGTTTACATATGGGCAGATGTGTTAGGGTAGTCAAATTATGTAGCCCTAGCTGTAAGAGTACTTAATTATTATGATTTATTTTTTAGGAACAAACTAGCCATTTAGGGGAGCTGGAGATATGGCTCAGCAGCCAAGAATGCTTGCAACACAGTCATAAAGAACCCAATGCCCATGTAACAAGCCAGGTGTTCCCTGCAGACCTGTAATCTGAGTGCTCTCATGCAGTAGAGACATGACCACTGGAACTTGTGAGCTTCCAGCCTAACTAAAAGTGAAAGCCATAGGTTCATGGAGAGACCAGGCCTCAGAGGGCCATTGGAGCTGGCTGGTTTCCAGCATAACTATAAAAACAAAAGCCACAAGTGCAGGAGGAGACTAGACCTCAGGGGACTAGGTGGAGAGTAAGAAAGATTCCTCAGATCAGACTCTGAGAGCTCCAAAGGTCCAGGTTAGTTGACTCTGTTGGTCTTCCTGTAGAGTTCCTATCCCCTTTGTGGCTTTCAATTCTTCCTCCTATTTTTCCACAAGAGTCCCCAAGCTCCATCCACTGTTTGGCTGTGGATGTATGTATCTGTCGGAGTCAGCTACTGGGTAGAGCCTCTCAGAGAATAACATGCTCCTGTCTACAGATATAACAGAGCATCATTAATAGTGTCAGGGATTGCTGCTTGCTCATGGGCTGGGATACATGGTCTAGACATAGGCCTCACTGATCATATGCAGCAGATGTGCAGTTTGACTTTCATGTGTGTCCAGAACAACTAGAATTGGGGCTGTGCCAAAAACTGTTGCCTGTATGTGGGATATGTTGGTCTTCTAGCTGGGATGTCTTGTCTGGTCTCAATGGGACAGGAAGTGCCTAGCCTCACAGAGACTTGAGATACCAGGGTGGGAAGATACCTGAAGACCCCCCCCAACCAGTCAGAGAGGTGGAAATGGGGGATGGGTGAAAGATTGTGGGAAGGGGTGATGGGGAAGGTGGCAGTGAGCAGGATGTAAGGTGAATGAGTAGAAAAGAAAACTAACTTAAAAAAATTCCTCATCCTCTTCTTGCCTCTAGATATCTATTGGTGCTCACAACCCCCACATGCATGTGTGTGTGTATGTGTGTGTGCACACGCACATACACACACAAAGTAACTTTTAATTGGCATTTTTATTCTACAAAGATAATAGCATCATTCAGTAAATGGTAGCTACATTAATTTTTCAGACTTTTCTGCAAGAAGCTTGTGTCACATATGAAGAAGAAAACAGGAAAATTAGCAGTATTATTTGATTAGTATCCATGAGAAAATGGTTGGATGCATATGTCAACAATATGCTTATGTATCTTACAGGTGGTCCCTGCTTCTTGCTTCTATTCGTTGTAGATATGAAACAAGTGTTAAAAAGCTGGGGAGCTAATGAGATCAGAGAAAGGGACAAGAAGCCTGACGTCTGCATCATGAAAAACTTTGGGTTAACAGTTACATAGGATGTTTGTTTACATCATGTACAGCTCTAGAAAACTGTTGGCCTCCAAACCTTCCTGTGCTTGAGCATTACCTGGAATTCCCAAGTAAACATACAGAAGTTGGCCATGTAATTCCAGCTCTTTTCTTAACCGATTGAGTGAAATCAGAGAGGTGGATGGCTGGAGAGAGAGGAACAAGAGTTATAGACAGCAGTTTGTTTCTTGCAGTTTCTGGAACTGCGAGATTCTAAGTGGCAGAGGATTTTGTGTCTACTGAGTGACTCTTACTTCTTAGCACTGTTGTCTCAGGCTGCAGAGAACAGAGCCACATCCCCACTGGGCCTCCACTTTTAAGAAGCCTTTTGCACCTGAGTCTTTGACCTTCAGGTTGGACGTATGTAGGTTATCTCACAATTTCCTCAGAACTGCTTACAGCCTCTTTCAACCTTTCAACCCATTTAGAGATTTGGGTTTCCTCTCATAAGTTATCATGTGTTATATTATAGTTGTGTTATACACCATTTGGAGCCATTGTGGGTTACTTAGTTTGCTGGCTAGGTACCCTCAAAGCATAGGTTGTAATGGCCATGCCTAATTACAGATGTTGTTTGATTTTGTTTTTCAGGTTTTTCTAAAGAGTGACCGAGTGGCCAGAATGGTTCAGAGCGGAGGATGCTCTGCTAATGATTTCAGAGAGGTGTTTAAGAAGAACATAGAAAAGCGTGTACGCAGCTTGCCAGAAATAGATGGCCTGAGCAAAGAGACAGTTCTGAGCTCCTGGATAGCCAAATATGACGCCATTTACAGGGGAGAAGAAGATTTGTGCAAACAGCCAAACAGAATGACCCTGAGTGCGGTATCCGAACTTATTCTGAGTAAGGAGCAGCTCTACGAAATGTTCCAGCAGATTCTGGGTATTAAAAAGTTGGAACACCAGCTACTTTATAATGCATGCCAGGTGAGTCCTCTGATGTCCCCCCTTGCCATGTCTGATGCCTGGAAGGAACATGGAATGTTTATGACCCTAGGAAGAGGTGCTTTGTATTTGCCAATCAGTTTCCTCAAATAGTTGAGTGAGATTGAATTTTAATAAGTAAAAGAGTAATGATTTGAAAGACGCTTTGAAAGAGGCTGTGTGGAGGGAGAAGAATGTCAGTATCCTTAGCCAGTCATGACTGCACCCAAAGACAGGACATCAGGGTTATGCTTACTGGGCATAGACAGGGCAAACCCTGAATACCAATGATAATCATCTCCTGCCTAAACAATGCCCCTAGAATACTTGAGCCAGTGGTCCTCAGTGCAAAATAATTCATCATAAAGGTTCAAGGTTAGTCTTAAGAATATTATGGGAAGAATTGAAATTTCAATATTTTTTCTTTAACTCAGCCTGCAAGAAATACATTGAAGATGATTGTTAAACTGGCTAATTTAAAGCAATGACAGCAAATAATGTGTTTTCCCTTAAGTTGTTATTCAAGTCATGCATATGGAAAATTGAATAAAATCTCATAGGTTTTTCATTTTTAGATTGAATGATTTGTCTAATAATATATTCCTTGAATTTCTGCTCATTTGGGGCATATATATTATTTAAGCCCTATTATACAATTCAAATTCTAAAAAAATCTGCCATTTTAAAATTCATTAAGAAATACACTTCTATAATATACATATATTTATTTCTAACTTTCTTATGTTTATTTTGCTTAATTTCTGCATCTTCTTCATGTTCCTTACTTTGCATCATTAACTTATGAATAACTTAGGTAAATAAAGAATTAATTAATAATAAAGTACTATGTCACCTTAACCGTGTGAGCCATTCATGAACTCACTATAATTGTTTTCGCTGGGTCATTAAACCATGGGATGGTTTGGCCATAAATTACAGATATCTGATTATATATCATATGTTAACAGACATGTTGAATTAAGACTATGCATCTCATAATGTACATCGCAATTCTTTTGTATGGTTAATATTGATGAACATCACTCCACAGTAGAATTGAAAATCAGTCCTTCAGTAGTTCCTTAGTAAGAATTTATCAAAAGTCTGATTAGATTAAAGAAAACAAAACTGAAAAAACGCTTTCCACGTTCCAAATGTTGTTGAGCGGCAAAATCTTCCACATAATTATCCATTTCGACTTCTTTTTTTTTTTTTTGAAAGTTTATTGATTTTTTTGGATGTACATATTCACAAATGTAGTACATATTGATAGGGTATTTTTTGTCAAATTCTTTAAAATTTATAAAGTATTATAACAATAAAAATGAGTATTATAGAAGTTGTTTGATATAAAACAACAATCAATTTAACAGTCT
>NW_022196903.1:18867727-18867893 GCF_008632895.1 Mastomys coucha | reverse complement strand
GATATTTTCTTTATTTACATGTAAATTTCTCCATTCCTAGTTTCCCCTCCAAACAACAAAGAAACAAAAACAACAAAAACAAACCCCTGTTGCCCGCCCCCCATGCCTGCCACTCCACCTTCTCCCACTTCTTGGCCCTGGCATTCCCCTACACTGGGGCACAGAA
>NW_022196903.1:18866933-18867192 GCF_008632895.1 Mastomys coucha | reverse complement strand
GTCCCTGATCCACTTGGACTTGAGCTTTGTACAAGGAGAAAGGAATGGATCAATTTGCATTTTTCTACCAACTAGTTAACTGCCAGTTGAGCCAGCACCATCTGTTGAAAATGCTGTCTTTTTTCCACTGGATGGTTTTAGTTCTTTTGTCAAAGATTAAGTGACCATAGGTGTGTGGGTTCATTTCTGGATCTTCAATTCGGTTCCATTGATCTACCCGCCTGTCACTGTGCCAATACCATGCAGTTTTTATCACAAT
>NW_022196903.1:18864747-18866262 GCF_008632895.1 Mastomys coucha | reverse complement strand
ATCATGAAGGGATGTTGGATTTTGTCAAATGCTTTCTCAGGATCTAGTGAGATGATCATATGGTTTTTTTCCTTGAGTTTGTTTTTGTAGTGAATTACGTTGATGGATTTCTGTATATTGAACCATCCCTGCATCCCTGGGATGAAGCCTACTTGATCATGGTGGATGATCGTTTTGATGTGTTCTTTGATTCGGTTTGCAAGAATTTTATTGAGTATCCTTGCATCAATATTCATAAGGGAAATTGGTCTGAAGTTTTCTTTCTTCGTTAGGTCTTTGTGTGGTTTAGGTATAAGAGTAATTGTGACCCTTTCCAGGTCTCCCCTTCGAAAGCCCCCATTCCATTCTCCCTTCCCCTCCCTCTATGAGGTTGTTCCCTCTCCCACCCACCAGTCTCTTCTGGCATTCCTCTTCACTGGGGCATTGATTTTCTTTTTTATTAACTAATTTATCTGTTTTACATGTTTATAATATATTTTATTTACTTTCTTCCCCCACTCTCTCACTTCCCTCCTATCTCCAACAGACTCCTCCCATCTCTACTCATCAATCTCCCAGATTCATGACTTTTGGGTTTGTTTATGACACACATAGTTTAACCAGGGACATTGTTTGACCATTGGATTAGAAGTGACTTCTTTCTATAATATACATATGTTTATTGTTTATTTAACCTTTTTGAAAATCTATTTCTCTTAATTTCCTATTCTTGTTCCTTGTTTTGTAACAGTAATTTGTGAATACTTATAGATGAATAAATTATAGATGAATAATTTAATAATAAAGTAGTATGTCACCTTAATACTACAAACAATTCATTCCCTTACCATACTTGATTTTACTGTGTCATTATACCTGGTAGGATCATCACTGGGTACATAATGGAAGACAATAAATCGTTTCAGTAGGAAGTAGTTTAACAGTGTGTGGTAGAGTTCTTTAGCTCCTCCTCCATCCATGCTTGCTTTTATTCCTTTCCCTTGACTATGGACTTTCCAAAGTACTCCACAGATACTGAATCTTGCATCTGTTTTGGTTGTCTTCCACTGTGATACTGGAGATGTATCCATAGCTGTGTTCTGGTTGCGCTTTAATCTGATTAAACCTTTTGATGGACCTATGCCTCTGTGATAGAATCTTTGTGTTTCTGTTTCTTGTCCAGGGAACTCAGTCCTTCTACCTCAAAAGGCCTTATTTCCTTCCCTGCTACAGCCTTTACAATGCATTTTCTTAAGCTCTGCATGCCTTAGCCACTGTGCTTTTCTGGACTCAGTTTTGTTTCCCCAGTAGATGATCCAGGAAAGCCACCACTCGGGTATTGTTTCATTGAAGCTGGAAGGAGTGTTCAGCATTTCCCATTGGCAAAACCTTTCCCTTGATTGGGGAGGAGGATCTGATAAACTTAGAAAAAAGTATGGCTACTTGGGACAGTTTCTTAGATCTTCATTAATAAAGGGAAGTCAGTGAGTTTGGGAGATTCCTTATTCTCTGTATTCACCTTGAACAATTTGTACC
>NW_022196903.1:18803555-18864737 GCF_008632895.1 Mastomys coucha | reverse complement strand
AGCAGATGTTATACCAGCATTGCACCTGATGCCTGCACATTTAAACATTCTACTTTTCAAATGTGTGTCTTTTGAATAAGTGGTTTTCCCAGGTTTCGTGGGCTCTAACACACACACACACATACACACACACACACAATTTCTGATTCTTTTATTTGTTCAGTCTTGTAAGAATGGGAATGATGATTTTGAAGGTTTTTTTTTTTTAATATGTCTAAGAGGAAAATGGAATTCCTTTGAGTTCTTGATTGAAGAAGGGTTAAGATTAGTCATTAAAATAAGTAAAAAACAAAAAGAAATTATAAAAACCTACTGTTAAGGGGAAAGTATGCCTGTGGATTTATAGTGACTTTACAGAAATTATGAAATAAATTAAAAACAAATGAGATTATCTTTTCTGCAAGAGAACCAAATGCACACATGCCCATTTTTCTCTTTTTCTTTCTTTCTCTCTCTCTTTCTTTCCTTCTCTCTTTCTCTCTCTCTCTCTCTCTCTCTCTCTCTCTCTCTCTCACACACACACACACACACACATATATATGGAGAGAGGAGATAGAGAGAAGAGAGACTGAGTGCATGTATGTGTATGTGTGTTTTATAATTTTTTGGTTTTGGTTTTATCATCCAACAAGAATTAAAAAGAAAAGAAAGGCATAAGACGCAAGACACCATTTATTTTTTATTGTGAAGGAACATTTTGGAAAGAGACGTAGCAAATCAGGCTCCTCATCTAGGCAAGCTGCTAGAGCCTGCCTGTAGGCTTCAGTCCCAGAGAATGATTTCATCTTTCCTGTGTGCCAGGAGATGTTTGAAACAATTGATGGCAGTCACAGTCTTGGTTGTGTTTGTTTCTGCATATAACATCTTGAGGTTTTTTTTTTTTTTGTCAGCAGCAAACCAAGAGAAAATAATAAATACATAATACTTCATGGTCAGAAATTCAGAGTACACAGCTGTTCCGGGAAAATGTGCAGAACCTGAACAGCCAGTAGGTCTCCAGGGCAGGGAGACTGGAGATAGAAAGGTCTGGAACAAATAAAGACCTTTCCCATTGCTGCCTCCTGAAACCTACTAGAAATCACCTAGTCAGACCCCCGTCCCACAGCTACAAGATAACATCTGGCTTAAAACTTCAGGAAGCTATTGTTTAACAAACACAGCCATGAACATTACTTCTGGTAAGAACCAGTAACTTATTGATTAGCAGAAGTAAGGCATTAAGGAAGCTTTGAAACATCAAGTTAGGAGGTATAGCATACCATGCTAAGGCAACAAATTCTGATATAGTTGAAATAAAAATAATTATTTAGTTGTTATTTTAAAATTATAAATCTATATAGTCTGTACTTGTTATAAAATTGTAACAAAATAGAATCTAAGAAATAATAATCTAAACACTATTATAAATTATATGTTATAATGTTAACACCAGTTGTAGTTTGGTTTAAGGATAGTTTCTGCATTGATACACATCCATGCAACAAAATAATAGGGACAAATCCAGTTTAAAAAAAAACTGGCAAGGTATATCGTAAAGAACACATCCAAAATGTTTTTCGTAGTTCTATAGCCCTCATTAGCCATGATTTAGTTAGCCCAATATAGTAAAAGCACTGTAAGGACAAAGAATAAACTGTCAGCCTGAAGTCTAATTTCAGAAGAATATTCCAGAAATGCAGTGAATTTTAAGTAAAATCCCTGTTCTTTAATGGGATAATAAAAATATGGACCTTAAGAGTGTAAACCACTAGACAGTTTTATTTTGAGCAATTTAACAAAAATGGCATTGAGTAGTATCAATCAACTGTTCTTCTTTAGCCAAAAATTAAATGAATTTATTAATGCTTATTTTAAAATAAGACTTAAGATAATTACAGCATGTTAGAATTAATTAGTACTTTCTAAGGCGGGATCAGCCAGCCAATCCACAGCCCTCTATGCACCTTTGCCGCAAGCAGAGAGCTTGTCTCCAGGGTGTGCTTTGATGCCAGGACTCAGGAGGGACAGCTGAAACACAACCATCTGCACAGGGGTCTTACCATAAGAGAGCTGATCTCCCAAAAGTGCTGACACAGGTTTACAGACCCACAGGAGGAACAAGCTCCAGCCAGAGACAGCAAGAACAGAAAACCAGTAGCCAACATCAAACTAAGTGGAGAGAAACTTGAATCAATCCCACTAAAATCAGGGACTAGACAAGGCTGCTCACTCTCTCCCTGCCTATTCAATATTGTACTTGAAAGTATAATATAAAATACCTTGGTGTGACTCTAAGCAAGTAAAAGATCTGTTTGACAAGAACTTCAGGTCTCTGAAGAAGGAAATCAAAGAAGATCTCAGAAGATGGAAAGATCTCCCATGCTCATGGATTGGCAGGATTATTATAGTAAAAATGGCCATCTTGCTGAAAGCTATCTACAGATTCAATGCAATCCCCATCAAAATTCCAACTCAATTCTTCACAGACATAGAAATAGCAATTTGCAAATTCATCTGGAATAACAAAAAACCCAGGATAGTGAAAACTTTTCTCAACAATAAAATAACCTATCCATCCCAGACCATAAGATGTATTACAGAGCAATTGTGATAAAAACTGCATGGTATTGGTACAGTGACAGGCAGGTAGATCAGTGGAATAGAGTTGAAGACCCAGAAATGAACCCACACACCTATGGTCACTTGATCTTTGACAAACTAGTTAAAACCATCAAGTTGAAAAACAGCATTTTCAACAAATGGTGCTGAGTCAACTGGCAGTTAGCATGTAGAAGAATACAAATCGATCTATTCCTTTCTCCTTGTACAAAGCTCAAGTCCAAGTGGATCAAAGACCTCCACTTCAAACCAGATACACTCAAACTGATAGAAAAGAAAATGATGAAGAGCCTTGAACACATAAGCACAGGGGTAATTTTTCTGAATAGAACACCAGTTGCATATGCTCTAGATCAAGAATTGACAAATTTGACTTCATAAAATTAAAACAGCTTCTGTAAGGCAAAGGACACTGTCAATAGGACAAAACATCAACCAACAGATTGGGAAAAGGTCTTTACCAATCCTACATCTGATAGAGGGCTAATATCCAATATATACAAAGAACTCAAGAAGTTAGACTCCAGAGAAACAAATAACCCTATTAAAAATGGGGTACAGAGCTAAACAAAGAATTCTCAATTGATGAACACCGAATGGCTGAGAAGCACCTAAAGAAATGTTCAATATCCTTAATCATCAGGGAAATGCAAATCAAAACAACCCTGGGATTCCACCTTACACCAGTCAGAATGGCTAAGATCAAAAACGCAGGTTACAGCAGATGCTGGCTGGCGAGGTTGTGGAAAAAGAGGAACACTCCTTTATTGCTGGTGGGATTGCAAGCTGGTACAATCACTCTGGAAATCAGTTTGGCAATTCTTCAGGAAATTGAACATAGTACTACCTGAGGACACAGATATACCACTCCTGGGCATATACCCAGAAGATGCTCTATTTAATAAGGACACATGCTCCACTATGTTCATAGCAGCCTTATTTATAATAGCCAGGAGCTGTAAATAACCCAGATGTCCCTCAACAGAGGAATGGATACAGAAATTGTGGTACATCTACACAATGGAGTACTACTCAGCTATTAAAAACAATGAATTTATGAAATTCTTAGGGAAATGGATGGATCTGGAGAATATCATCCTGAGCAAGGTAACCAAATCACAAAACAACACACATGGCATGCATTCTCTGGTAAGTGGATATTAACCCAAAAGCTCGGAATTCACAAAGTACAATCCACAAACCATAAGAAACTCAAGAAGAAGGAAGACCAAAGTGTCGATACTTTGTTCCTTCTTAAAAGGGGGAACAGAATACCCATGGAAGGAGTTGTAGAGGCTAACTAAGGAGCAGAGACTGAAGGAAAGACAATCCAGAGACTGCTCCACCTGGGAATCCTTCCCATATTCAATCATCAAATCCAAACACTATTGTGGATGCCAGCAAGTGCTGGATGACAGGAGCCTAATATAGCTGTCTCTGGAGAGAACGAAGAACAATATGAACTAACTAGTACCCTCAGAGCTCCCAGAGACATAACCACCAACCAAAGAGTACACATGGTGGGACTCATGGCTCCAGCAGCATATGTATAACAGAGGATGGCCTAGTCGGTCATCAATGGGAGGAGAGGCCCTTGGTCCTGTGAAGAATCTATGCCCCAGTGTAGGGGAATGCCAGGGCCAGGAAATAGGAGAGGGTGGGTTGGTGAGCAGGGGAGGAGGGAGGGAACAGTGTTTTGTTTTTGTTTTTGTTTTTATCTTTTTTTTTCTTTTTTTCCAGAGGGGAAACTGGGAAAGGAGATATCATATGAAATATAAATAAAGAAAATATCAAATAAAAAATTAATTAGTAAGATTATTATCCAGAAACATGCATGAAATATAGAAAATATGCTGTGAATTGTATGAAATGATAATGCAGTGACAGATAAATCTAGATATTCGCCTGCATTAATTTTTAAAACCATGCCTTTATAAATGCCACAGTGATGTAGTAACTCCTTTCTTGGCTCCACTCTGTAGAGGCTGAGGAAGACAGGAATAATATTTAGACCTGCCATAAAGAAGTATAGCAAAGTGAGAAATTTGCTTAATTGCCAATATTCTCTGAACAGAGAGACTAGCATGTACAGCCTGCAAAACAGGAAGTGGGCACATGGCTGTCAATGATGGGAGGCGAAGGATTTTCTAAACTGTAAAGACACATGCAGCCCTACAAGACCAGAGCCTGAAGAGCAGAACGTGTACCACTGTATACACTCATTGCAATTCTTACCTTTTTGCCTCTGTATTTAGATTTTAAGAGGATTAAGGAAGTCAATTTTACGACTATCTAGATCCTAATCTTCTCTGCCAAAAGCAACCTTCATCAATGTTTTATAATCTCATTCCATTAACTGAATAAAATGACTCACCTAGATTTACCCAAAAGTCAAAGCAAAGTTAATTGCGATCTTGATCTGTTGATATCCCCCCACCAGAATCCCTTGTAGTCTGAGAACTTGAAGAAAAATTAAGAATATTGTAGAGCTTCCTGGATGTTTTTAAGTAGTAGCCAGAATTGCTTGTGAATTGCTAAAATTTAATGTTTGTGATTTCATTTCTCTCAGAAGCTTTCAAAGCCTTTGAATACTGAGGTTTGGGGACCAATTTGTAGTTCAGAATTGGACTGTGGGGCATAAAGCTTTACATACTTAAATAAATAATTGCTGTGTGTGTTGGCTGTTTTCCGATGGATAGGACTTGCCCGTGGAAGCCCAGGAACAATAAGGCATTAAGCCTTCTGAGCAGTTCAGATCAAAGCCTGTAAAAGAACAGTGAGTGCCAGAGAAATGTCCCCACGCTTGGGGCTAGGCTTCAGAGCCACCATCTTCCTTTTTAACTTATTTTAAGCTGACATCATATGCTAGACAGTATGTCACTGTGGTTTTCAGTAGAAATATATGCACGTTTTATGTAGCCATACTTGATCACTTCTAAAATAAAAAATAAATGAGGACATTACACTGACTTAGAGATATTTTGGTTTTCTGTAATTTGAAATATCATAAATACTTAAAATATTCAAGTATCATTAATACCTTAAAAATAAATAAATTTTACTTTTTCCAGATTTTGAGATATTAAATTGATGATTGAAATCCCTATAAATACTTACAACTATGCTTATTTCTCCTCTACAGAATTTCTTGACAGTATATATTTGATGAGTTTGATTTAAATGAATTTGAAATGCTAAATTTATAATTGAAGTAACTATAAATACTTACAAATATGTTTATTTCTTTTCTATGCAATTGCCTGGTACTATAAATTGGATGAGTTGCATCTAAGTGAATTTAAGTCTCTGGTTAATAATATTCAGTAAATTTCCTCTCTAAAAATTGTTTTATTATTTTATCGTTGTAAAAAAATCAAATTATACAAGTGTGCATCAGTTACTATATACTTTTCTTAGTTTGAGTCTATGTATGGCCACTCCAAAGGTTATTGCTGCCGGTTGCGATGTTGTACTTTTGTAACATCTACATCCAGAGATCCTGGGACATGGTCTTGAGTTATAGGGCAGCCTGGGCTATACAGCAAGACTTGGTTCTTGTTTTGCTCTACTGCTTTTGCTTGCTGGCTTACTTTGCCTTTTGGGCTAGCCTTGGTGTCTCACACCTATAATCTCAGCTAAACAGGATGGTTGAAAGCTACCAACTGATAATTCTGTCCTAAAATATAAAGTGAGGGATATTCCTTAATATTTCTCCAAAAATGTTCTGTTAAATGAGCTTTTAATTTCTAAAATTTCAGCCCCTTTTGCCTATGTTTTTGTTTTTCTCCTTGGTCTAGGTCCTGCCTGTTGCTGTTAGAATATGTTTCCAAAATTTCCATTTTGAAAACAGAGAACACCTTTACAGGCTGATGAGGATCTTGTATAATAATACCCTGAGAGAGATATTTTTGCTCATCTATTTGTTGCTTCTCTCAACTGCTAATGAGAGTACTGTTTCAAATATAGTAAGGAATGATGCCTTTATCCGGCATGGTTGGTTGTCAATGAAAATATTCTGTATCCAAGTTGCCATTGTAGTTCTGTAGTATAATTTAAGGCATTGTATCGTGATACTTCTGTGTTCTTTTGTGGTTCTGTATGGCTATTGTTTCTAAATCTGTGGACTATGACATCAGAAGTTTTATGGATATTGAATTCATTCTCTACATTAATTTTCATATTAATTCTGCCAATTAAAAAGCAAAGAAGATCTTTCCATCATCTAATGTCTTTTTAATGATTTCTTACCATCCAGTCTTTCAGTTCTTTGATAAGATTTAACACTAGGTACTTTTTGAGCTATTAAAATGGTATATTATTAATAATGTATTCTCTAAAAGTACATTTTTTGGCATTTTAAAGGCTAGTGGGATTTTCAGTTTTCTTTTTATTTTTATATATGAGTATATTTATAAATGCAGAGTGCATATATGCACACCCATGTATGCTGCTGCACATAGAACTAGAAGAAGCCATCAAATCTCCTGGAACTAGAATTATAGATAGTGGTAAGCCATCATGCGCTTTTCTGGAACCAAACCCTAGTTCTCTCCCAGAGCATAAGTGCTTTTAACCACTGAGCTGTGTCTACAGCCCTAAGGGTACTGTTATTATTTTAATGGAGATGTTTATATATTACAAAATTAAAATGACATATATGTGTGATACATGACTGAGATTTGGTTATTTCCCTCATGGTATTTTCATGTGATCATGAGGCAGATATTAGTACAGTTTGCTAGTATATTGTAGCGAGCATGCACACATTAATAACAGGATCTTAATTTGATTTTAAATTGCATCTGTGGCTTTCTTTAGGTTTCTTCAATTCTGTATAAACGATAGGACAAAACAATTTTGAAAACTCCTTGAGGCTTGGTACCCTCAGACTAAGTCCAGCAGTTTGGGTAGGCAGGCTCAAAGGTTGTAGTCCCTCGATGATGCAGATACAAACTGAGAACAGATGAACTTGCCCCAAAGTCCCATCTTAGGGTTTTGTTGTATGGCTTTATTTATCTTTCAGGGACTAGGGGGCATATGCTGTAGTAGAGAGGATATAACAGTGTACAAAATTCCACATCTATATTGAGTTGTATTCAGTTTAACAGGTTTTTTTTGAAAGATAATTTAAAATTTCACATATGTGTGTGTCTGTGAGGATATGCCACATGCATGCCCACAGAGTTCAGAAGAAGGAGTGACACTCCCAGAAGCTGGATGCACTGAATGGCCAAATCACCTGTCTAGAAGATTTTTTGTTTAAGGTGGAAATTCCTGAATTTCAGGAGATGGGCACAAACTTAACTTCTGAAAACAAAACAATCCAGCAAACAAACACGAACAAAACTAAACAAAACCAAATCAAACCAAACCAACATTTGCATGCGCCAGGGACTGGATGGCTTCTGTTCTATTTGAATGAAGATTAAATGCCCCAGATGTGCTCTCATTTGTTGACTGCCCAGTGCTCAGCTAGTCACACTATTCAGGGAAGTTCTAGGAACTCCCGAGCAGAATTAGGTCTCAGGGTGTATCTTCGAGGGCTGTATCTCTTCTTAGAAACCTCTCCCTCTCTCAGCTACACTTCCACCATGAGGGGAAGAATACACCCTCAAACATACCAAGTAACCAGGGTCTGAAAAAAAACCATAACCATGAGACAGAGCCTCCTTCTGAATTATTAACCAACCATGAGACAGAGCCTCCTTCTGAATTATTTTCTCTTAGATATTTGGTCAGAATGATGAAAATCTAACTTTATACAGACTGAATAAATTAGGAAGGCATGTTGTATGAATTTCTAGAGAAGTAAGAGATGAGCTTAAGGAGTCACACAATTTGATGGAAGAGCTTGGAATTTACCTCGTGACAGGCGGCAATGGCAAGGTGATAGACAGCAAAGCAAAGACAGGAACCAAGTGAGGTTTCAAAAAGTTATTTGGATGTGGCTTACACAAAGATTGCCCTTCCTCAACTTACCTGGGTGGGTCATGTATTTGGTTAAACAGAAGAAAGGAGAAGGAATGAAAACTTGTATTAATCAGTAAGTAATCTGTCCATGTTCCAATTTCCTCTTGTTTTAGTTGTGGATGGATGTATACATACATACACAGACACAGACACACACACACACACACACACACACACACACACACACACGTACCAGAACACTGTAGTACAAATACGCCATAGGTGCAACTTAAAGAAGTAATCTTTAGTTGGGATAATTATTTCAGAGAATTCAGTCCATGTGCTTAAGCATAACATCATAATGAACAGATACAGTGTATGGTTTACTTCATGGAAACTGGAAAGTAGAGAGAACAGGCAGAGTCCAAGCATCAGTTGCCCCAAAGGATCTGCCCTCAGCATCCCACTACCTCTAGCTATGACTGAACAGGTGGAGTTTCCTGTCTCCTGCCTGGAAAATATCAGCTGGAAAAACAAGTTCAAAACATAAGCCTGTGGGGAGGGTATTTCCTATTCAAATAATAGCAGTGTACTCCTGGGCAGGAACAGATCCTCCTAGCTCTCTCATGATGGAAACTCTTAAGATTTCCTAGAACTTAACAATTCCATCACTACTGAGGAGTCTAACAGTAAAGTCTCCTTAGAGACACAAGGCAAGCTCTTAGCTGAGAGCCCCTATAAAATAATCAAAGAACAATTTACACACCTCTAACATAACAGAACATGACCATGATACAAAGCAAATATTTTAATTGGCAAAGGGAGAGATAGAGGGATCGGAAGTAAGAGTCAGATCGGAACAAGGCAAAGCACCCACCAACGGCTGTCATTCCCTTCTGTCCCGGGAAGGTGGTCTTCTGCTGTGAGCTCCCACAGCCCTTCCATGTTTTTTCTCTCAGGATCACTCTGTTTATTGCTTGTCATGTTCCTAAGTAGACAT
Organism: Mastomys coucha; assembly: GCF_008632895.1. NCBI lineage: Eukaryota > Metazoa > Chordata > Mammalia > Rodentia > Muridae > Mastomys > Mastomys coucha. The sequence continues at coordinate 18,855,229 of NW_022196903.1, read as the reverse complement.
CTCACATCACAACTTTCCTAGTATCTTAGAGCCTCCACTGCAGACTTAGACTTCATTTTCACAATTTCACATACCATCTTTTTCTCAGGGGTCTTTGGAGGAAATCTAATCCTGTTCCACACTGTCTAAATTGCAAGGGCTTCCTTTGAAATCATGGTAGAAGTCCCCATGGTCTTGTCACACATTCTATATGGCTGAAAAAAAAACACAAAAAAACAAAAACAAACAAACAAACAAACAAACAAAAAAAAAAAAACAGTCTTAAGTGGACAATGCCAAGGTCTGCTACCACCTAAGTGGTCACAGGTCTCCTTAGATAGTTGCTGCTTTAGCTTCTGGGGGCCTGGGTGGATGAACTCAAGACTACAGTTCCTCATATTTCCTTGTACAAACAAAATATACCAGGGATTTGTCTTCTCAACAATGTTGTTAAAATGAGCAATTTTATATAATTTTACGCCCTGGGGTTTGTGATGGGTAGGGGCTAGCTTTAAAGGATTGTTTCTAAATGTCCCACTATAAAGTAACTCAAGTTTTTAAAAATAGCACCAGTGTCTATAACATTATATTTTCATGGTTTCACTCTTTTCTAGCCATTCTGTATAATTTGAAATCAATACTTTTCTCATTGTCTTGGGCCGTTTGTTTGTTTGTTGTTGTTGTTGTTTTGTACTCTCATAAATCTTAGTGATCAAAAGGCAATCATCCATAACCATGCCGTAGTCTGAATCCTACAAGATGCTAAATTTTCTTCTACCACAAATTAGTTTAAATACTCAGCTTCCCTTCAAGTTTTAGGAGAGAGAAGAATGAGGACAGATTCGCTGTCCACATGTTACCCAAGTGGCTTTTAGTGCACTGTCCACAGGACTCCCGTGCTTGCTTCTGTTGCCACGAGCTTTCTGAGGTCTCCAGAATCTCCTGTCCAGCCCCACCTATACTGTTTGTGAGCTTCCCTGGCCCATGTCTCTGATTCCACCAGATTCTTCCTACAACTGAGGTCCAAAAGGCCATACTTCTGGTGCAAGTGTTCTGTAGTGATCGCTTGTGCATTACTCCAAAGCAAAATCCCTGGCAGAGGAACCCAAAGGGAAATGCTAACCAGCTGCTTATCTCACAGGGTTCCACCCATGTTCCCTTGGCCCTATGTGCTTCGATAGAATATCAAGGGGGCAAAGTGGCTGGCTAAGGAGAGTCACTTATATCGTGGCAGCTTGGAAGCAGAGAGAGTGCTAAGGGGCCTAGATAGGACATCCTCAAGGGTTCTTACTGACTTCCAGCTAAGTTCACCTCAACAAGTGTCTGTATTCTCCCCAAGCAGGGTTATCGCCTAGGGCATAGTACTCATACCATGAGGCTAGAGGGGGACATCACATCTTGAAATGAAAACAAAAATCTGTATTTACTCCTCTATTGCCTCCCAAACTTGTGGATTGCTGGGTCTCACCGGAGTCTATACATTCTCCTGTTTCTATGCTTTATATTCTATGTCGAAACTCCACTCAGTTCCTTCCTATATATCTGTCTAGATCAAAACACTGAATCACCAGCCTCTCTAGAGGTTGAAGTACAGTTTTCTACCATAACTCAACCCATCATTATCAACCGTTTCATCTATGTTTCTACACATATAAAATACCTGCTTTACTAAACATAGGATGAATATTCTTTTTACCATTAATGTATAGTAATATGTAATGTGTTTCCTTTTTTGTGCATGTATTCATATACAATGAAAATTGAAGAACAGAACATATATGTAGCACAGAACCAAGGAGTGTGAAAGTCATACTGACATGTGGAGCCAGTGAGATTAATACCTTGGTCCAACCCTTTATCCGTTGTGCGACTGTAGGAAAGTGGCTTAAACCAACCTATATACAGATTTTCATCACTGAAGTGGGACGGTAATAAGATCTATGGTATAGGAATGCTCTGGGGCCTAACCAGGATAATGTTTATTAAAGGATAATATCAAATAAGTAGTGGCCATATTTAGTTTTTATTAGTAATTATGAAATTACAGGGCTAATCTTGAAAGTGGGTCTACATGCATTATTTTATTTGGTGGTTAAACATTCAACCATAGGATGATTAATGCAGATATAGATTTAACCATTTTATCAAGTAAATATTGCTAGCAAATACTTACTAGAAAATGTTAGGCATTTAATTATGTACAAAAGATGAATCTTTTAAAGATTTATTTATTTTTATCTTAAATGCATGTGTGAATGCTTACATGTATATATGGGTACCATGTGCATGCCTGGTGCCTATGGAGGCCAGGAGAAAGCATTGAATCCCTTGGAACTGGAGTTATAGGCAATTGAGAGCAGACTGAAGTTGATGCTGGGAACTGAACCTAGATCATCATGAAGAGCAGCACATACTCTTAACTACTAAGCCTTTTATACAGTACTAGAAGATGAATTATTAATGTAAATTCTAAAGCAATTTTGAATTTACATTAAATAAAAATTTACAGAACTATATTTGACATTATTTTAAGGTTATATGTGCATAGATATGTATATACACATACATGTATACCTATAGAATGGGTGTATATATACCCTTTGGGCTACAGAAGTCCTATGGCTTTAATATTTGTGGTTAAATTTCTTATGTTTTTTTTCCTTTGAACATTTTTATCCATTATTTAATATAGTTTAGTTCAGTTCACATAGGGTAATTTTATATCTAATTAACTCATTCATCTTTTCCCTGCCTTATGTATTCAAAGGAAAGTGTGGTTTAGGAAATGAATTTTTAAGACTCTTAGAACTATTCTACAGAAATCTGTGGCAGAACTGCTATTTCTGAGTCAGATTTTTATGCATAATTTAAGAGGTAGATATAAGGGAGTTCTTTTAAAGATTTGAATGTAGCAGACAGGATGGTATCTGATCCTTTCATAGATCACATCATACAAGAAACACATTGCTCTCAAGAGCCAGGTAATAACTCCATTTCCTTATGTTCTTGTGTCGTATGAAATTACAAAAAGAGAGTTATTTTGTAGTTGATATCTAATTTTTAGTGATCAAAACGTCAGAGGACAGATTTTTAGTTTTGTTCTCATGGGGGTTACTTCATACAAAATGAGTCAGTGTGAAGAAGATGTTAGAGTCTAGGAAACTTTCAAATGCTAATGGAATTATTCTTTATATCTGCATTAAAATTGAGTTGCCTGAATCATAGCATTAATGATGGGTACATTTCTTTCCCTTCAATAGGATGAGGTAAATATAAAACGAAGCATAAGGACTGCATTTAGAGGAAGGGATCATAAATACCTGAGAAGTACAAGACCACTATGAAAAGCAGACCTCTGGGTGACCTATTAGTGTTGATAAATACTTGGTTTAGATAGTTTTTTTCAGATGGCTTAGAGACTTGTCTGTAGAACTAAAGTTTAGGAGAAGAGCATCACTCTAGGAGAAGTTGACATGACACATTTTCTTTGGTTTGGAAAATGTTTGAATGTGCATGTTTGATTTAAAAAATGAATCAGTATGTGTAGATAACACAACTGTACAATAGGAAAGAATAGTGGCTTGGTAAGAAGCATATAAGGGTCTAAATACTGGGCTAAATTGCTGGGATATCATTCTCCCTTACTTAGTTTTTATTCTCATCCATCCACTTCTCCTAATCTCTGTGGCTTTCCCTCTCATCTTTTTGTTTGTTTGTTTGTTTGTTGTTGTTTTTCACGACAGGGTTTCTCTGTGTAGCCCTGGCTGTTCTGGAACTCACTCTGTAGACCACGCTGGCCTTGAACTCAGAAATCCACCTGTCTGCCTCTCAAGTGCTAGGATTAAAGGTGTACACCACCACTACCTGGCTCTCCCTCTCACATCTTGAGATTTTGGTATGATCAGTGGTAAGATTCCTTTGCCGCTATAGAACGTCACTGAGGGGTCAACGCTAGAGATCACTTTAGTTTATAGTTTGAATTCATATCAAGATGACTATAGGGAAGGAACTTCTCTTCATATCAACTCCTAGAGCTGGAAGTTGAGAGATGGAGAAGCCCTGTGCCATAGCTGATGATGCCTCACTGAGAAGTGACTTGTAACAGGCTCTGAAGCAGAGCACAGCAGAGCAGAGCACAGCAGAGCAGAGCAGAACAGAGCAGAGCAGAACAGAGCACAGCACAGCAGAGCACAGCAGAGCAGAGCACAGCAGAGCAGAGCATAGCAGAGCACAGCAGAGCAGAGCACAGCAAAGCAGAGCACAGCAAAGCAGAGCACAGCAGAGCACAGCAGAACAGAGCAGAGCACAGCAGAGCACAGCAGAGCAGAGCACAGCAAAGCAGAGCACAGCAGAGCAGAGCACAGCAGAGCACAGCAGAGCACAGCAGAGCACAGCACAGCACAGCAGAGCAGAGCAGAGCACAGCAGAGCAGAGCACAGCAGAGCACAGCAGAGCAGAGCACAGCAGAGCAGAGCACAGCAGAACAGAGCACAGCAGAGCAGAGCACAGCAGAGCAGAGCACAGCAAAGCAGAGCACAGCAAAGCAGAGCACAGCAGAGCAGAACACAGCAGAGCAGAGCACAGCAGAGCACAGCAGAGCAGAGCACAGCAGAACAGAGCACAGCAAAGCAGAGCACAGCAGAGCAGAGCACAGCAGAACAGAGCACAGCAGAACAGAGCACAGCAGAGCACAGCAGAGCAGAGCAGAACAGAGCACAGCAGAGCACAGCAGAGCAGAGCACAGCAAAGCAGAGCACAGCAGAGCAGAGCACAGCACAGCAGAGCACAGCAGAGCACAGCAGAACAGAGCACAGCAGAGCACAGCAGAACAGAGCACAGCAGAACAGAGCACAGCAGAGCACAGCAGAGCAGAGCACAGCAGAGCAGAGCACAGCAAAGCAGAGCACAGCAAAGCAGAACACAGCAGAGCACAGCAGAGCACAGCACAGCAGAACAGAGCACAGCAGAGCAGAGCACAGCAGAGCACAGCAGAGCAGAGCACAGCAGAGCACAGCAGAGCACAGCAGAGCAGAGCACAGTAGAGCAGAGCACAGCAGAGCACAGCAGAACAGAGCACAGCAGAGTACAGCAGAGCACAACACAGCAGAGCAGAGCACAGCAGAGCACAGCAAAGCAGAGCACAGCAGAGCACAGCACAGCAGAGCACAGCACAACAGAGCACAGCACAGCAGAGCAGAGCACAGCAGAGCACAGCACAGCAGAGCAGAGCAGAGCACAGCACAGCACAGCACAGCACAGCACAGCGGAGCGGAGCAGAACAGAGCACAGCAGAACAGAGCACAGCAGAACAGAGCACAGCACAGCAGAGCACAGCAGAGCAGAGCACAGCAGAGCACAGCAGAGCACAGCAGAACAGAGCACAGCAGAGCACAGCAGAGCACAGCAGAGCACAACACAGCACAGCAGAGCAGAGCACAGCACAGCAGCCAGCTACCAAGACAGAAATTAGAGCGGAGACAGTAGACACAAGGCAACATAAATAACTTCTGCAGAGAGATGTTCTATTCTTATGATCTATGTTTGGGGTAATGACCGAGACTTAACAGGTGAATTAAAATAAACTGATAATAAAAATCTTTAGATCAGTATTCTGAGGCCATCTTAGAGACATTTATTTGTACTTAGACATCCTTAAGTAAGAAGTAGGTGTTATAAGACTATTTGATATATTGCAGAGCACTGTGTAAATTGAGTTTAGAGAAGGATTTTTTGAAACAATTATTTCTTAGGAATAACAGATTTATAGATAAAATTTATAAATTACACCACTATGAATTAACTTCAAGGGAAATATCAAATGTATTTGACAGTATAAGTCATAGTCAATTTGTATTTATCATACTGGTAAGAAAATTAATGAGATATAGTTAATTGCAAAAATATGCCATAATTGGAGTGGATATTTAAAGAAAAAATGTAATCTTTTCAGTGAGCAGAAGAGGGGCACACTAGACTTAGCATATACAACAATGTCACAAAGAAAAACAGAACTCTTCATCTTCTCTTTGTGGTCAACAAGATTAATATAAGGACAGTCATCCTGGTTGACTTAATCTCAAAGAGTGTTCTTTACTAAGCAATACCGTAAGGGACATTTTTAGAACAATGTATTAATATGTGACTAGATTTAATGAACTTAAGAATTTGCTGATAGTTTTTAGTACATTAGAAGGACAATGCATTACCATAGGCTATGTAAAGAATCCGTTGGGTGAAGCTTGGTAGAATTATCTTCATACTAATGTACAGCTTTTCTAAGGCCGAGGAGATGGCTTACTCTTGAAGAGTGCTTGCTGCCCATGCAGAGGACCTGACTTCCCTGCCCATATGGAGTGGCTGTCAGCTATCCCAGCCCTAGAGAATCCAGGAGCTTCTGTGGGCACAAACACTCACATACACACACCTCTGCACAGATACACATACACATAATTAAAATTAATTTTCTAAAAATGATTTTCTTGTGTTTAAGATAATGTTTTACATCCATCAGCTTCTGGTCCTACCCAGTACTTCTGAAAAGTATTTCTGTTCTCTTGAGCTTTTTCTTCTCCAGAGAACAAGAGCGAAACTGAGCAAGGACAGTTTAGGGCTTGAGATCAACACTCAAAGCTCTGCACTTTTAGTAATGGTCCACATTCACAGATGCTCACTGATCCCGCTTACAACAGATTTTTCATTGCAAAATTTCTCTAATACTTTTCACGTCTCTTGTGGCAATTATTTTTTTATATATAATTGTATTGAGCTTTTTATTTTAATATTTAAGACTATGGATTCCGGGGATGCTGTTTAAGTTTAGAGCAGCTGAAAAGTCTACAGCGTGCCTCACTTCACAATGTTGAAAAGGTTGATGGACTTAGCCAGCATGACTGTGAGCATGCAGAAGGAAGAACCTGGGCCTGGATGCTCTCTTAGAAAGGACTTATAAGGGCAGCTTGATGGTCTGGAGGAGCGAGGAGGCCATTTTTATGGATTAGGTTCCAAAGATCATACAGCTTCTCTGCACAAATGAAGAGAGGCTTCTCTCCACCCAGAGAAGCACCTACGAAATTTATAGGCTCTTTTTCACTAGTTTTGAGTAACCCATTTCTTTAAGAACTGTAGGTTAACTATCAAATGCAAGCAGTTCTGAGAGTTATCTACAAAATCCTAACCACAACTCTGAATAGGATCATAACATCCTAAAGGGTCAAGATGAACATTCTCTGCCCAGGGAATTCTGAATGGGGGCACGGTATCCCCACAGCCATGAAGGGAAGGGAAATCCAAGTACTTTTCTTCACAATATATGTCAAGTCATTGAAATTCTTTGAAACCCAAAGTTATAAAATGTCTACGTGATATAAATTAGATGCATTGCTGAAGTGTGGAGTGCTCCCTGTGCATCTGTCATGGTCAGGGTTGAGTGGCACTCTCTAAGAGCCCTATCCCCAGGACTGTGGACGACATCTGTGAGGTAAGTAATCTTTTGTCACATGCAATATTGAAACTGTAAACTTAGAGAAAATATACTGCTGAAATGAACACTTGCCTAGGATCTTACTACAACCCTCTGAGCCAACCAACAGCTGTATACCCAGCAATGGGACTGCCCTCTCCACAACATCTGACAAGGCCCACTTCTGTAATTGATGTATTTAGACAATTTTTTTCTCCTGTACATCATTCTTCCTTTTGGATGTGCTCAAAATCACTTATTCAGTTTGCACTGAGTATTCAAAGAACAAAGAACTTATTTTCTTTGACTTCCTTTTTGAGAATGGGCTTCTATGCATACATGTGTGTATGTGTGTGTGCACTTGTATATGTGATATACATGTGTATATTCATGTGGAGGCCAGAGGTTGATGCCAGTTCTCGGTCCTCACCCTCAGTCACCCTCCACCTACTTTTTGAGATGTGGTCTCTTACTGAACTCCTTGCTTGCTGACTGGCTAAAGTGGCTTCCCAGCCAACCTCAGGAATCCTTTGGTCTCTGCCAGACCAGTTCTAGGATTAAATATGTGTATCATCACATCCCACACCTGGATTTTTATGTATGTGCTGGGATCCGAACTCATGTGTTCACATATGCACTTTACTCACTGGCCATCTCCCCCTTCCCTTCATACTAATCCTTAATTATTTCTTAATTAGATGTGTTTTAGGTGAATTAACAAAATAAGATGTATTTAATGTGGCTTGAAGTGTATATGTGTACACACGCATATGTGCATATATATACAATTCATGTGCCAAAAGAGACCTGATGAAGCATTCAAAGTTCAAATCTCTTTGCCTGGGCAGATCTTACTCAATATAACTGTAGGTAGACTGGGCTTGAGCTGTTCAGGAGATGTCTAAGTTGACCCCTCAATTTGGGGCCTTATGAATTGTATAGGTGACACACCACCTATAACATGGCATTATGCATGAGTGCTTAAAATAAGGAGTCAAGATAAAAGCTTCATCTCTTCATTACATTCAACGTGTCTTTTCTTTAGTTGAATTTTTAAGTAGACAGCCAGAACGTACGGCTGGATACCCCATGGCACATTGTAGCCACAGATTTGTACTTCTGAGACTTCAGTCACTGATGCTAGTTTCAAGTGTGAGTGTTCACAAGGCATTCAAGCCCTTCAGATTGCAAAGATTCAAAGATTTCAGACCCAAAGCTCTACAGTGTTTAACAGCATGGCCTTCTCTGGGGAGCATAACTTATTTTGTTATGTAAATTTTTTTAAATTCTCCTTGCCTTGGCAGAATATACTTTTAATTATTGTGTAAAGGAAAGTTTATCATCATCAAAACTAACCAGCTGGGGGTTGGGTAGAAGAAGAATGGTGTGATAATTATAAGAGGGCGCCAGGAGGGATCAGAACTGTTCATGTCTCTACAGTAGTGGTAGATTTACAGACCTGTATAGTCATTTTATCCTGAGGAAATGTGAATAAGGTGGGTGGGTTTTATTATGTTAAGTATGCTGGGGAAAATCACAATGGATTCCCTTCATTTTTCTCATTAGTCTACAAATCTACAATGTTCTCAATGGAAAAAGTACCACTTTAGGCTAAGTTGGACCTGGTAGTGCACATCTGTAATCCTAGCACTCATGAGAGACATGGGGAAGGGGGACCATTTTAGTTCATGATTCAGAAGCCACTCTGGTCAACATACAGAAATCCTCTCTCAGAGAAAAAGAAGTGAGGAGTGGGGAAAGAGAGAAAATTATACCAAATTTTTCATAAAGCACGCTACAAACAAAAGTATTCAAAATAAGACAAAACATGGAGTATTAATACAAGACTCTCACATGTTGAAAAAAAACTGACATGGTTTGTTCCTTAAATCTTCTATGAGTTTTTTTAAAAAGGGATGAGTGTTATACTATATATTTTATCTCATTTGGGGGTTTCTACCCTGCCATGGACCATTTCGTTCCCAGATAAAAGACATAAACCCTTTATATTTATGATAAATGTTTAAAGCACCATAGCTGGGCAGATATCAACTTTCTAAGGTGTTAGTATCTCCTTTCCTATCAATAACCCCAAATTATAATCTGGCATGTTCCATCTGGGCCACTCTTATTCCAACTGGCCTGCCCTCATGGCCGGTTTTTCAAGGGTCTTCTATCCCACTACGTCTTCTCCTCACTCTACCCTCTCTCTCTTCCCTCTGGTGGTCCTACCTCAGACCTCAAGCTCGGGAACCAGTTCCACCTACTTTGCTTCTGCCCAGCAGTAGGGAAGAAGTAAGCCTCAGCCAGACCTTGAGGGCTAGTACTTAGCATTACAATACATAGCAAAAGACCAAACCTCAAAAGATAAGCCCTTAAATGCTTACCTATTTTTTTATATTACACTCCGTTCCCAGCACTTATTTGTACATGTGTTCAGGAATATGATCTTTTATTATTCATAAGATGACAGTGGTAGTCATGAAAGCTAGGGCTCTTTGCTGTTTAGCTCTGCAGTGCCAGTATGGCAGTTCTTTTCTTTGGCTGTATCTTCAGACAAAAGCAATAAAGCCATTGATGTTTGTTTTTTAAAGTAGTGAAATGTCTCTTACAGAACAAACTTCATTAAAATTCAGAAGTACTGGAACAACTCTTCTTAAAAATTAAGTAAAACTGTTAATCTAGAGATGTAGATCACTGATGATGTAAGTACCATTCTGGTGAAAGCTGAAGGATTTTGTGGCTTCTTAAGATACTAATGTCCTGAGATTGAAAATCTATGATTCCTTTAGATGTAAATTGCCTTTTTATTATATTTCCCTATGTGGAATAAATTAATAAGTATCAACACTCACAACCATCTACAACTTGGATCCAACACGCACTTCTGCCCTCCAGGAACACCTGCACACATGTGGGATACATTCACATAGAAACAAACATGTATAATTAAATATTTTTAAGTTATCTTTACTAAAATATTGTTACAGTCTTTCATCTAGTTTCTAGATGGTGAGGATGAAAAGGAGACTGGATTGAAGTGAGAAGGAACTTAATATTTAATATCAGCAGTTTAATGTCTTATGATTAAGTAATTGGGAAGGGGGAGGAGCATGAGGACACGTAGGAAAAGTTAAGAATGATTCTAATTCATAAATGAAAATTTTCCATATGGATGGGGGATTTCTTAAAGACAATGGCTTAATTGCATTTTTTTTTATTTGCCCTTCATTGAGTGTAAAACCATGTAATGGAACTCTAAAGTAACGCCCACCTGTAGAAACGTGTGAACACTGATTGCCTGGCAGTGTTTAAGTGTGGTCACTGGAATGAGCAATGCTTGCAGACTTAAATGGCAGAAACTGTCCTTCAAGTAGTACTTTAATTGTGTAGCATTAGTACAGATAAAAATGCAGGGATACTTTTAAAAGTACAAAACAAGAAATAACAAATTAATCAAGATCTTGTCATCTAAAAGAGAATAAAAGAAGGAATTCACCAATGCTGAAGTACTGAGGGCTGACCTTGAAGAAAGTAGAATGGGAGGGATAAGTTTGTCATGGCAACCTCAAGGAAACAAGTATTTGTTTTAGACTTGTTGCCAGTGCATTAGGCACAGTTATTACAATAATTGCATTTATTAATAAATTGAGCTATTGATTTAACTTTTTGTGACTAAAGCCCTATGGAAAGTAATATGGTTGGGGTACAGTGGAATCAAGCAGACTTCTGATGAGGTAGCTGGGAAACTTACTGAACCTTTCTTAGTCATTTAATGTTTGTTTTTATGCCACTGAGCTACCATTTATACACATGTATGTTTCCTTTCTTCTTAAGCTGGATAATGCTGATGAGCAAGCAGCTCAGATCAGAAGGGAACTTGACGGCCGGCTGCAGTTGGCAGAGAAGATGGCAAAGGTACGTTATGTATGCTAACTGCTGTGCCTGTCTTTACATGTTTGAATGTGTGTTAGCCAGAATGACACAGCCAGACATGCCCACCATGAGTTATAGTTTGCTTTTCTATACTAATAATGTCTTAACCCAAAATGTCTAAATTCATATTTTCTAAATGGAGGACGCTGTCTATCTGGGGTTTCTATATGTAATATGTGAGTTGTCTAAATTCAGTGATAACCTTTCTAATAGTTTAAAAGAATCTGATTTCTTTTCTTACTGATAAGAAGAAGAGTTCTAATCAGAAGATCTAGAAGAGTTTTAAGACTGCACCAAGAAAAATACACTCGTGGAGAAGAATTTCCTTATAAAGATCATATAAATTCCAAAGTTCCCAGTGCACTGCTTGGAAAATTGTGGTAGTAACTAATATCCAATGGAATGATTGACTGTCTAAAATGCAATTTGAAATGTATAAGATGGAATCTGACAGATAAAATGTGTTTTCTTTTAGAATTCTAGTTATTTTACTTACATAACCACTGTTTCTGAGAACAGAAATCTATTTAAAACAAAACCAAGTTTTTTTCTAATAATTTGGGTGTGTGCCTGGATGTGTCTCAGCCATCACAACTATTCTTTGGTGTGAATTGACAGATTAATTTATTTCAATGATATAAAAATTTTAATTCTTCATAGTAAAATTAAAGCGACATTGCTGTTGATTTCTCAACACATGTCTTCCTTCTGCTAAGTAGTTATTTGGTAGAGCATCTCCACTCCACTTCTCTTTTACCCTCCCTTCCTCCATCTTTCCTCCCTTCCTTTCCTCTTCTCCCCTATGTGACCCTTCCTGCCCCTGTCTTTCCTGCTTTCTCCTCTCTCTCTCTGTCCCCCTTCCTTGCCCTCCCTCCTTCTCCTCTGTCATGTATATCCACAGTCACAAGCATTTGCTACAGAATGGGAATATGTCTGTTTACCTAAACAGAGAATTTCTACAGCACTAGGAATGTTTTATATACTGACTCCAACAGTTACATTTTGTACTTCTGCCAAGGAAAAATATATTTATGATCATATTTCCAGAGTGCTAATACTCTGCCTATCTAAATGTAATGCTACACAGCAGATTGAGATATTGGAAAGAAAAAGAGAAAGACAACAGAAATTGGAGAATAGGTTTGGTAGGAACCAAGCGCAAACCATGGCAGATTTCTAGAGGGACAGTCTCCAGTGACTGACCATGTGGGGTGCTATGAGTAAGAGGCTGAAGAATGGCATTCATATGCAGAGCAGAGTTTAAAGAAAGTGCCTTCCTGCTGTCGTCTAGATATTGATAAAGTCACTGAACCATTCAAGAGAGTGCATTGTGCAATTCACTGCATAGAAATTCAGAAGTTTGAAGTTACTGCAAGTGCTAGAATTTAAACTGTCTTACTTGAAGTGTTGGACTCATTGAACACGTCTAGAATGCCGGTTGCCTTTCTTTCTTCTAGGCCAAAGGCTAGGAAAGAATCCAGAGAGAGGTCTAGATGTACCCCTACTGCATCCTACTTAGAAGTTGCACTTGTTTACCCAGAGGCCAGTCTACATTTGCTTGTTTTCTAATATGGATTGACTAATGCTATAGATGGCTACACATAAAGAGGAAAGTCTCAGATTTGTTCTCAAGTTCGTGTCTACGGAGAATGCATTTTACAAATTCTGTCCCGAGAATCAAAAGATTGGATCAGCATTGAACAAGAAGGCTTCCCTCTCAGACACCCCAGTGGTCTCAGTACAAATGTAGCCAATTGGGGAAAGAATGGAGAAAAAAGTGAACCATATAAAATTAGAAGAGTAAAATGCCTCAAAACTGCAAAACATTTTAGCAGAAACAGCATAGCATGTTGAACAGGTTTCATTGTTCTCCACTTTGAATAGACCAAACCAAGCCCTCAGAATCCTACTCAAAAGACTAATTCAGCAACGCACTGACCTTGTTGATCGATGCTTCTTTCATTACCCTGTGATCCACAAAGGCAGTAGGTAGTGTGGGTTCTATAGAAGAGGCTGAGGCTTTGGACGATTATATACTTCTCCAATATCAGAGATCTGCTGCATGAACAGAATAGGTCACAGGCACATCCTGGGCTCCATAGTTGGTTTTTCCTTACATTTACTACCTCCTTAGTCTGATAAATTCAGACTAGTGATGCATTACCAGTTTGCAATCAGAAGCACCCCTTTCCATACTACATAAAGCAGTGTAAACATTATAATAGCAATAAAACCACAGGACAGAAATTTGTGTCACATAATAGGAATATTGATCTTTATTATTTTAGGTAAGGAACAATTAGAAGTAGGAAAAATGTTGACATGTTTACTTTTAGATGCTCAGTAATCCTCAAAAGTATTTTCTTTTTTGATGTGCCTCTTTATTGAACAATATTTACTGGATAACCACTGTTAGCAGCAACCACTATCTCGAGTGCTTAAGATATAGCTGTACAAATATAATTTCCTTGGTCTAAAACAAGGCAGAAATATTCCTACATGCCAAATATAGCTTACATAATATTTGGGAGAGCCTATGATAAGTGATAAATTCCGTTTCTAACCCATGGAAAGTGATTATTATAACCAAGGAAACAAATCCATAGGTTTGGCTATGCAGGAAGAAAATGAGTGGTCATGTGACCAGGGTAGACCAGCTCTGACAGAGTTGTGCCAGTTTTCCTGTTACTCAAACCAAAAAATCTTGGCATCATATTTGACTTCTTTGTTTTTCTCCCGCTTCATGCAAGATTTCTTAGGAAATCATGTTACCTCTACTTATTTTTTTCATACAGGATCTCGCTATAGCCAAGGGTAACCTCAAAGAGTAACCTAACCTTTCTGCTTCAGCTTCTTGAAGGCTGAGACTTTAGGCACAAGCTACCACTCTCTGCTTGCTGCCACTTTTGAAATATTTCCATGAGATGACAGTTGTCACCATTTTTCCTCTTCTGCTTGGGTCCATTCATCACTGTCTCAGTCACAGGGGTAATTGTTCAATCCTTTTAGCTAGTCTCCATGTCAGTGACAATAAAATGTTCTTCAAGGTCTGTAGGGTGCTGTGTGATTGGTTTGCTTTCCGCATGACCTTAAATACCTCTAAGCTCTGGCCTTTGCTCAGTTCATCTCAGCTTTCATGGTCCCTTGCCTTTCTTGCTCCAAGGTCTTTACTCAGACCTGTTCTCATTCTTCCAACCATCTTCTGTGGAAACTCAGAATGCTTCTTCCCTGTACTGTGTAGACTTTCTAGAGAAACAGAACTTACAGGAATCCAGAGAGATGGGGAGTAAGGAATGATGTTTTCTACACATGTCTGCCAGTGTATCTATATGGCAGCTGGGAAATTCAGTTAAGAAGAAATATAGCCTTGAATCTGCAGCTGAAGAGTGGCCTGTAGGAGAGAGATGGAGATTCAAACAAGGTTTCTATGCCACAATCTTGAGGCAGAATCACTATTCTCTAGGACTTAAACTCTGTTCTTAAGTTCTTTAAAATCTAGCTGAGAAAAAGGCTCACCTTCATAGAGTCATTGCATAAGTTTTACTGGGAAGATATGAGGAAATATTTATTCAGGGTACATGGGGCATTGGTAACACACTCACAGTACTAGGCCATTCAAGTCCAGCTTAGTGAACCAGTGAGGTTTTGGGTTTTTTCCCCCCTCATGGAGGCATGAGTAAGAGGTTAATTAAAGGAAAATGATTTGCCTCCAAAAACAACTGCATCCCTGAAAAATCTCACCTCAGCATTAGTGAAAGCTGGAAAGATAAAAAGCTGTTCTGTTTTTACTTTCTACTCTTTAACTAGAAATTGCTAGAATTACAGACAGCCAGGGCAGAGCTACATGCCACTGTAGGGGTGGGTTTGCAGGAGGAAAAAATGGCTGACATCTCAGGAGAGGTCCTCTCAGTGCCAGTAATCATAATTGCTCTGATTTGTTTGGGTGTAATTGGCCACCTCACACCCAGAGGGAATGTTCCAAAGTAGACCATCTGATTTACTCAGAGTTGGCCGATTATAGTTGTTAATAACATCAAAGTGTATCCATAGCAGCATCTATGCTGGTACCTGACAAAATAGCTGGATACTAAGAACTTGCCAACTTCACACAATGTTTATCCTCTCTCATCTTATTTTCTGCTGTAAAGTTCTGTCCTCACTGAAATCATCACTGGCAATCCTATTGAATGTTAGAGTCCCTCGTCTATTCACTGTGATCTATCACTGACTTTTTCCTCCATGCTATACTTAATATTTTTATAGTAAGAAATGACTTTATAATTGATACTTATGAAGACTTTCTATGTTTATGACAAGAGAGGATTTTTGCCCAGTATCTTCTAGGTGGTATTCCAACTATCTGGAGCAGAAGAAGTGCAGATGCTAAAAGAATAGCTTGTTTGTAATATTTTTTATTACCTTATTATGTATGTGTTTTGTCTACATGTGCATTTGTATGTATGTATATATGTATGTATGTATGTATGCATGTATGTGGAGGCCAGAAGATGGCACCAAACCCCCTAGAACTGGAGTTAAGGACAGTTGTAAGATGCCACATGAGTGCTGGGACTCAAACCTCTGTCCTCTGCAAGAGCAATGAGTGCTTTTAATCCTTCAACCATCTCTACAGCCTCCATGGATATTTTTAGAATGACTGAGTCTTTACATACTACATATTATCAACAGAAAGTCATGGCAGGATTAAATTCCTAACAAGTTTGTAAGACACTGGCCTTCTCCTATATTTGAATGGAGAGGGGCTATCAATATGGTAGGGAAAACTGAATTTGCAAATACATATGTGTATGTACCTCAGTGTGTTCATTGCCATTGCGACTAAGTAGTTCAAATGATACAAGTTAATACAAGTTAATACAAGTTGTTTTTCCCTTGTCCAAAGTGACTGGTACTAGAAGTACTTCCAATTTGGAATTCTTCAGATTTTAGCATATGTTTGTATGTGTAAGTAGTCTCAGTAGTCTGAACAGAGTCTACTACATTTATGTTTCATACCTTAATTACATGGACTAAAGGTGTTTTATTCAGAACTTTACTGAGAACATAGGCACACCTATGCTTTGATTATACTAATCTCATATCATAGTGTTTGGATTTTGGAACATTTCATATTTTGGGATTAAAGGTACCTAATCTGAGTAGTTTTGAAACAGAAAGCAAAGAGTTGTCACCTTGGGGAAACTAAGCAGTCGTAAGGGTCTGGCTAGAAAGAGGGGAGAAAGATCAAGAGCACCTGAAGTTGTGACCAACAGTAATAGAGACCTTGCAGATTAAGGATATAATGTTTATAATCATGTTAGAGGCACTAGTGTGCCATGGTAGAGATGGGGCCAAAACCAGAATTTCATATAAGAGAAATCCTCACAGTTAAACCAATTGAAAATAATTCCTTGTCTAATCCCAGTCACAAAAATGATCATGTTTAATATGTGTGCTGATCGATTCTGTTGCTTCCAAGTGGCCACAAAAGCATGATAAATTAAGTTGATAGAATATTATCCATAAATGCCAAAGCCTTAAATAAAAACTTTGGAGGATTTTTTTTCATAAATAAAATTCAAATATAGTCAGTTTCCCACAAAACTGGAAGTAACACATTTCTTTTCAAGATGCCTATCAGTTTCCTCTTTGACAGATGATGATGATGAAGTATGTTTAGTAATAGTTAAACAAATATTGTTTTTTCATGTGCTAATGATAATTTTCCATAAAGCAACGCCTTGGAAATTTAAGAAAAAGGATATCTCTGAGTACTCAGATGTGTCACAAGTTTTCTTTCCCCCTCCTCTGTAAAGATAGTCTTTTAAAAGGCAAAATTATAAATTCTGCACAAATACAAAATGAAAATATAGTATATTATTCAATCTTTTATCAATAGGCAAATGGAATAGTAAAAATATTCAAGAGAGAATTTAAGAAACAGAGTGTTTGGGCATTCTTTAACTTTCTTGGATTAGTTGCAAAAGTGGTTAATTTAAAATGCACACCTAGGCACCCTACCACACCCAGGATCTTAGAATCAGTGAGTAGAACATCTGTTCCAAAGCCAAGGGGAATAGCTGGGACAAGCAGAATCCAGGGACTCAGGAACCTCACTCATCCAGTGGCTCAGGTTCCTTTCTGTCTGCACAGGTCTGCCTTGGGCACGAACACTGTGGCTAGTCCCACAGCCCTCAGAGCTTGGTCACACTGGGATCTCAGGGTCACAGAGGCAGCTTGACACCCAGGAACTCTGACACACCCAGAATCTCAGGATCACACAGACAGCTGGACTCTGAGGAGTTCTGACTCAACCAGGATTACAGGAAGGACAGACTCCAGTCAGATATAGGGAAGGCAGGTAGAACTAGAGATAATCAAATGGCAGGAGGCAAGCATAAGAACAGAAGCAATAGAAACCAAGGTTCCATCAGAACCCAGTTCTCCCACCATAGCAAGTCCTGGATACACCATCACACCAGAAAGGAAAGACTTGGATAAGCTTACTTCTCATGAGGAAGATGGAAGACTTTAAGAAGGACATAAATAACTCCCTTAAATAAATACAGGAGAACACAGGTAAACAGATGGAAGCCCTTAAAGAGGAAACACAAAAATCCCCTGAAGAATTACAGGAAAACACAATTTAACAGATGAAGGAAATGAACAAAACCATCCATGATCTAAAAATTGAAATAGAAACAATAAAGAAGTCACAAAGGGAGACAACACTGGAGTTAGAAAACCTAGGAAATTGATCATAGATGCAAGCATAACCAACAGAATACAAGAGATAGAAGAGAGAATATAGATAAACCCTTAGCCAGACTAACGAGAGGGCACAGAGACAGTATCCAAATTGATAAAATCAGAAATGAAAAGGGAGACATAACAACAGAAACTGTGGAAATTCAAAAAATCATCAGATCCTACTACAAAAAAAGTTTATACTCAACTAAATTGGAAAATCTGGGCCAAATGAACAATTTTCTAGACACATACAACATCCCAATGTTAAAACAGGATCACATAAGCCATCTAAACAGTCCTATAACCCCTAAAGAAATAGAAGCAATCATTAATAGTCTGCCAAACAAAAACAAGCCCAGGACCAGATGGGTTCAGTGGAGAATTCTATTAGACCTTTAAAGAAGAAATAATACCAATACTCTTCAAACTATTTCACAAAATAGAAACAGAATGTACTCTACCCAATTCATTCTATGAAGCCAAATTACACTAATACCTAAACCACACAAAGACCAAGCAAAGAAAGAACTTCAGACCAATCTCCCTTATGAACACAGATGGAAAAAATACTCAATAAAATTCTTGCCAGCCGAATCCAAGAACACATCAAAATGATCATTCACCAAAGTCAAATAGGCTTCATCCCAGGGATGCAGGGATGGTTCAATATAGGGAAATCCATCAATGTAATTCATTACATAAACAAACTCAAAGAAAAAAACCCACATGATCATTTCATTAGATGCTGAAAAAGCATTTGAGAAAATTCAACATCCCTTCATGTTAAAAGTCCTGGAAAGTTTAGGAATTCAAGGCCCATACCTAAACAATATAAAAGCAATATACAGCAAATCAGTAGCCAACATCAAACTGGAGAGAAACTTGAAGTAGTCCCAGTAAAACCAGGGACTAGATAAGACTACTCCCTACCTATTTAATATTGTACTTGAAGTCCTAGTGAGGGCAATTAGACAACAAAAGAAGGTCAAAGTGATACAAATTGGAAAGGAAAAAAAGTCAAAGTATCACTATTTGCAAATGATATAATCGTATACTTACATGACACCAAAAATTCCACCAGAGAACTCTTAAATTGATGAACAACTTCAGCAAAGTGGCTGGATATAAAATTAACTCAAATAAATCAATGCCCTTGAGGAAGCTCTACTCAAAGGATAAACAGAAAGAAATTAGGGATATGACATCCTTCACAATAGCCACAAATAATATTATATTTTTATAATAATATTATATTCTTTGTGTGACTCTAAAGAAGCAAGTGAAAGATAAAAATAGTAAGAACTTCAAGTCTCTGAAGAAAGAAATAGAAGAAGATCTCAGAAGATTGAAAGATCTCCTATGCTCATGGATTGGCAGGATTAATATAATAAAAAGCTATCTTGCCAAAAGCAATCTATAGAGTCAATGCAATCCCTACCAGAATTCCATCTCAGTTCTTCATGGAGTTAGAAAGAACAATTTGCAAATTCTTTTGGAATATCAAAAAACTCAGGATATCAAAAACTATTCTCAACAATAAAAGAAGTTCTGGGAGAATAACCATCCCTGATCTCAAGCTGTATTACAGAGTAATAGTGATTAAAAACTGCACGTTATTGGTACAGGAATATCAATGGAATAGAATTGAAGACCCAGAAATGAACCCTTGCAATATGGTCACTTGATCTTTGACAAAGGAGCTTAAAACCATCCAGTGGAAAAAAGACAGCATTTTTAACAAATGGTGCTGGTTCAACTAGTGGTCAGCATGTAGAAGAATGCAAATTGACCCATTCTTATCTCCTTGTACAAAGCTCAATTCTAAGTGGATCAAGGACCTCCACATAAAAGCAGATACACTGAAACTTACAGAGGAGAAAGTGGGAAAGAGCCTGAACATATGAGCACAGGAAAAAATTACTGAACAGAACAACAATAGCTTCTGCACTGAGATCAAGAATTGACAAATGAGACATCATGAAATTGCAAAGCTTCTCTAAGGCAAAGGACACTGTCAATAAGACAAAACGGCAACCAACATAATGGAAATGATCTTTACCAATCCTACATCCTGTAGAGGGCTAATATTCAATATATACAAAGAACTCAAAAAGTTAGACTCCAGAGAACCAAATAATTCTATTAAAAAGTGGGGTACAGAGCTGAACAAAGAATTTTCAACTGAGGAATATCGAATGGCCGAGAAGCACCTAAAGAATGTTCAACATCCATAGTCATCAGGGAGATGCAAATCAAAACAACCATGAGATTCCACCTCACACCAGACATAATGGCTAAAATCAAAAACTCAGGTGACAGTGGATTCTGGTGAGGATGTGGAGAAAGATGAACGCTCCTCCATTGCTGGTGGGAATGTAAGCTGATAAAACCTCTTTAGAAATCAGTTTGGCAGTTCTTCAGAAAATTGGACATAGTATTACCTGAGAACCCAGCAATAACACTCCTGGGCATATACCCAGAAGTTGCTCCAATGTGTAATAAGGACACATGCTCCACTATGTTCATAGCAATCTTATTTATATTAGCCAGAAACTGGACAGAACCCAGATGTCCTTCAACAGAGGAATGGATACAGAAAATATGGTATATTTATACAATGGAGCAGTACTCAGCTATTAAAAATGATGAATTCATGAAATTTTTAGGCAAATGGATAGAACTAGAAAATATCCTGAGTGAGGTAACCTAGTCACAAAAGAACACACATGGTATGCACTCACTGATAACTGGATATTAGCCTAAAAGCTCCAAAGAACCATGATACAATTCACAGTACACCTGAAGCTCAATAAGGAGGAAGACCAAAGTGTGGGTTCTTAAGTCCTTCTTAGAAGGAGAATAAAATACTCACAGGAGCAATTATGGAGATAAAGTATAGAGCAGAGGGTAAGGAAAGGCTACCCAGAGACTGTCCCACCTGAGGATTCACCCTATATACAATTACCAAACCCAGACACTATTGGGGATGCCAAGAAGTACATGCTGAAAGGAACCTGATATTGCTATCTCCTGAAAGGCCTTGCCAGCCCCTTACAAATATAGAGGCAGATGTTAGGAGCCAACCATTGGACTGAGTGCAGGGTCCCTAATAGAGGAGTTAGAGAAGGGACTGAAGGAGCTAAAGAGGTTTGTATCCCCATGGAAAGAACAACAATATCAACCAATCAGATCCCCCCAGAACTCCCAGGGACTAAGCCATCAATAAAGGATTACACCTGGCTCCAGCTGCATATGTAGCAGAGGATGGCTTTGTCATGCACCAGTGGAAGGAGAGGTCCTTGGTCCTATGAAGGCTTGATAGATTCCCCAGTGTAAGGGAATGGAGGCCTGGGGAAGTGGGAGTAGGTGGGTCATTGGAGGAATACCCTCATAGAAGCAGGAGGAGGAAGGATGTGATAGGATGTTTCCTGGAGGGAGGGAAACATTTGAAATGTAAATAAAGAAAATATCCAGTTTTTAAAAAAGAAAGAGAGAGATTAGTTACAAAAATTTTTCAAAATAAAATAAAATAAATAAAATAAAATGCACACCTAGCCCAGCAGTGGTGGTGCATGCCTTTAATCCCAGCACTTTTGAGGCAGAGGCAGGTGGATTTCTGAGTTCAAGGCCAGCCTGGTCTACAGAGTGAGTTCCAGGACAGCTAGGGCTACACAGAGAAACCCTGTCTCAAAAAACAAAAAGCAAATAAATAAATAAATAAATAAATAAATAAATAAAAATAAAAAATAAATAAAAATAATAAAATGCACACCTAAATTGTAGCCATTGGACAATTTTAGCTAGTAGACAAACATTTGCATCTTTCCCAGAGAAAATTGTGCAAGGGCACTTGTAACCTCTGTCTGGAATGTTTAATCCCTAATAAAGAGGAAGTGTAACTCAGTACCTGGCCTGCTGGTAATAGATCAGCATCACACCTTCTAACTTTGAACAGATCTGTCCCTGCCTTGTTCTGCTTTGTTTTTGACCTTCACGTGATTCTGTTTCTCTCAGAAAGCTTTTACAACTTGTCTAATTTGTAAAAAGAGCAGGAGAGATGCTCAGTGGTCAAAAGCACTTGATTCCCTTTGCAGAGGTTCAGTTTCTCACACTCACATAAGACAGCTTACAAGAACTAGTTCCAGTTCTGAGGGAACCTAGGGAAAAGTGTTACAGCCCTTAAGCCCAGTAGTTGCATTGCAGCTCTGAAGGGAAAGGTATTCTGGCAGTTCGGAGCCAAGGAGTTGCACAAAGTCATACCTCACAACAAAGCTCATACCAAAGGTTTATTGGGAGAGACACAACAGGGTAGCTGCCAATGCTAAGACAAGAACCAGCAAGGAACACAGCTGGAGGCAGGCTTTATATTGTGTTTGGGGAGACTAGGCAGAATATTCCAGGACAGAGATTCCCAAGATGGAGATTGGTGGAATTTCAAGTCTTGAGCTATGTATGGACAACTCCAGGGTTGGGTGAGTTTTCAAGCTCAGAGATGTACAGGGTTTCAAAACCCAGAAGGAAGCTCTAGCTTTTTACCCTACAAAACTGCCCTCTATTGCAGGCACCAGACAAAGTCACCAATATAAAATGTATTAAGTCATCAAAAAAGATACGTAGTTGAGGTTTAGTGTTTTCGTTTAGCTTTTATTGAAAACAACATTCTAAGTCACCTTGGGTTGTTTTTTATTATTATTATTATTATTATTCCCTAAAGAAATTAAGAAATTGTCCTGCTGAATATGCAAACTTACATTTTGGTAATGTGGCTTCCAACATAAAGGTCTTAGGGAAAATCGGGTATTAACAATAAGTAAACTATGTTAGAGAAATATATGAAGGTTAATCTGGAGGAGAGTAAACAGGTGGACTGGGACTCCGATGCTGATTCCTGATCTGATTCCAGATGGCCTAGCCTATACAGCAAATGAACTGGTGCAAGCAAGTCAGAGGCCAAGTGCATTTGTTAGGAGCATGCTGGATGCATTCCACTGCTGTTAGGGATGCAGTTTTCAAAGGTGAGGTTTTGAATGACACCAATGGAAACTCAACAACAAAGGCTGACATTTTCTGGAGCATTCAAAAAATCATCTGAAAGGTGACTCAGCTTCTATCCATCCTCAAGCCTCGAGTTTACACTGGGACAGACATTACTCTTGACCTAATGTTATAGGGTATCCCCTCTATATTGGAGGAAAGAGCCAAATGCCAGGTTAGCAAAGATTTAAGGGGGAAAAATATTCTCTTTTGCAGTTTTGTGAACTATAAATTAGCATAGTCTTCTCAAAGGGTAATTTAGCTCTAAATATTAATATTTTACATTTTTCAATTTATTTATTGTATTTTACGAGTATGAGCACTTTACCTGCATGCATGTCTGGCATCACATGCATGCCTAACGCCTGTGGAGGTGAGTAGAGAGCAGTAGGATCCCCTGGACCTGAAATTACAGATGGTTTTAAAGAACCAAGTAGTTACCAGGAACAAAATCCAGGTCCTCTGAAAGAATAAGTGCTCATAACTGCTGAGCCATCTCTCTAGTCCCTGGGATTTTTGTTTTTAATTGAGTGTATAAAATGAAACTGTGATTGCAAATTTTTTTTCAAAAAAAAGCTGTCAATATGCTCCAGGAATAAAATAGAATCTTCTAGATTAATGTTATCTATTTTCAGTTAACAGATTTCTATCTTAAATTGGCCTTTTGTTTTAAATTAAATCTTTTCTAAACCTTTAGCGAAGGACTGAATTATAGCCATAAAGGATCTTTTCATGTTTGTTCAATGTGAAAATTATCCAATTCTAGAACTATATCCATATTCTTTCAGTAAAAGGAATACTTAGCACAAAAAAATATAACTTCCCAGTCATGCACATATATGGTGAAAATGTGCTAAGATGATTTTCTTCTGATTAGAAGAACAGTTTATACTGAATATCTCCTTGCAGGCAACCTTACTCTTGCTCTTTCAAAGCTGATGGATCATTAAGAATCATCTATACACTAGACCATTTCCCCATACCTGTTTTTACTTATACATATCTTATAACAATGGTCAATCTGAAAGTATATATGTATATATACACTGATCATTTCATAACACAATAGTTTTTCATAGAATATATAAAATATATCTTTAGATAAAGTCAAGACTGCAAAAACCTGTGGCTTTTAAGGCCCCCAATCTGAAGTTGGCAGATGCGTTATATGGTAAGTATCATAGTTCTGTACAGATGAGTCAGTATGCCATGCAACCTTTTTTGATAGAACTACAATGGGTCCAGCCTAACCTTGTTTTTTTTTTTTTTTTTTTTTTTTTTTTTTTTTTTAATTTTTAAGGAGAGAAGATTCCCCAG
The DNA here is from genome assembly GCF_008632895.1 of Mastomys coucha. Lineage (NCBI taxonomy): Eukaryota > Metazoa > Chordata > Mammalia > Rodentia > Muridae > Mastomys > Mastomys coucha. Next base: position 18,830,754 of record NW_022196903.1, on the reverse strand, counting down.
ATTTATTTCGAAAGAAATGGAGAGTATGTACATAGAAGAGTTGCGAGCCTCTGTGAACTTGCTAATGGCCAATTTAGAAAGTCTTCCAGTTTCAAAAGGTGGTCCAGAATTTAAATTACAAAAATTAAAGCGTTCGCAGAATTCTGCGTTTTTGGACCTGGGAGATGAGAATGAGATCCAGCTGTCCAAGTCTGATGTGGTGTTGTCATTCACATTAGAGGTAAGTCATTTTCCCTCCCTGTCACTGCAGGAACGAAGCTGCATTAGAATTGCCATTGACCTTTGGGATGAGGTTTAGAATTTAAAGCAGTGTAATATATTTAGACAATGTTAAAGCAGTCCTTATTTTCTGAACAACTAGGTACTATATACAAGTAAATATAAATTGTGTTTTAATTGTAACATTCCTATTAGAATTAATGAAACAGCTTTGAGGTATGTGCATACTCCCTCTAAACTAGTGTAAGTACATTGATAAAATAAATATCAAAAACACTGGGGTAGCTTCTGTCTAATCTGTCTTTGATCAATGTTGATTTTAGCTTCCTTCACCTGTGGGATTATCATTCTAGAATTTAATCAAGCACACAGTTGTAAGCACAGTATTAGGTACTGGAAGTGCAGAGAGGCAGAGAAGTCTTTTTCGGGAGTTTTACTTTTATTGTAGAGATAGGAAACATGGCCAGAACCAAAACAAATAACACAGGTTTAAAAGTGTGTTTGCCAAGCCACAGAAGTTGTATCCATTTCATATATACCCGGAGGACCAGAGATGCCGGTGCTGCTCCTTTGTGTATCGCATGATTGAGTGTTAATCTGTGTCTGTGTCTAATCTAGAAATGTTGAATGTGTCTATGGGTTTATACACCCACTCCTGCAAGAGTCAGGTCATCATTTAGCTTACACTCCACGTTGTTCTCATGATAATCTGTTCTTTGTGCAAATGTTAGCAGTGCTAAGAATGAATTTATGCATTTTCTGAAATGGCATGTGTGGATGTGCCTGCTCACAATTATGTGTGTGTGCTTACCTTTGCGAGCACACGTAAAAGCCAGAGGTTATCAGGGTGTCTTCCTCAGACATTCACCTTCTTTATTTTGAGATTGGGTCTCTCACTGGAAACCTGGAGTTCTCCATTTCAGCCAGGCTGGTCAGTGAGCCCTCATGATCTGCTTGTCTCTGCCCCATTCCTAGCCCAACACACAGTGCTAGGATGTCAGGCATTGGTGCCACATAGCTGTGCCGTGGATCTAAACTCAGGTCCTCAAGATTGCAAAGCAAACTCCTTACGTGTTGAGCCATCTATCTCCCCAAGCCCTCTGCCAAAGCTTTCCCTGAAGTATTATAGCTCTTTCCTTAGGCTGTGATTCTTACTTTGTGCCATTCCCAATGACACTGTCTGTATCTGCTGGGTGGTGGTGGCAGAGACATCCAGTCCGATGTTCAGCTTGCTAAGTGGTAGCAAAAAAAAAAAAAAAAAAAAAAAAAAAAAAAAAAAAAGCAAGTGTCTGCTTCGTTTCTCTTTCCTTCCATTTAATGGACTTCAGAATAATGCAGCTGCCTCTCTTTCTCCACTTCCAGGATTGCTTTGTAGGTAAATGCATTAAACCTAGTGTCAGAGCGAAAACATGGGGCTGTCTTCTAACTCGATTCATCCTGAGTTTGCCTAATGGCTTTGCCAAATTGCTTTGCCTCTGGGTTTCTTCTCAGTCTCCCCAGCTTCAGAATGTAAAATTGTTAATTTGCAACCACACTGTAGATGACACGTTGAATTTTTTTCATCATGTACTGCCGTAGATATTTGGCTGGCTGAAAAAAAAAAAGATATGCTAATAAATACTTTTGAAAGTTTTTTTTCCTAAATTATATAATTGTAGTATAACTTTATCCTAACTAACATTTAGCATTTTAATGTTATGGGAAGAAAACATAGAGAAAATGATTTTAATGATATATAAATTTATACTTTAAATAAATATTCAAAAGTAAAAATATAGTTCTGGGCATTGTTTTTTAAAATCTTCATAAATTATAAATAACTTAGGACTACTTTTTCATTTTCAAAGCCAGAATTAGGATGGTGACTGAATTGTTATTCTGCACTTTATTGCAACTGTGTTAGATTAAGCTACTGAGTTAACAATTATTGTCTAAGGAAGCGACTGCCAGCTGAAACTTCCTTTTGTGTGGTCTGAGACGCGCATATTTATGATTGTTTTGACACCCTTTATTGCCATATCTGTCTCAGGCAGGTATTTTGTGCCCATAGCTTAACACGAAATTGTTCTCTGTGCTCACCGTGCTTCACAGATGAGTGATGTGTCCAGCATCACAACGAAACCCTGTTAAGTGAGCATACTCCAAAATACCTGAGGGATGGCTGGCTCACCTCCAGCTTCAGGTTCTAACACCAGCCAGTCTCACTAAGCAAGGCTGGATCCTTGGATCCTGAGTTTAACTATGAAAACTTTTAAAAGCCAGCAGTAAGTTCAGTGTCTAGCTGTAACATTCTGTGCCTGTTTCAGGCTTAGAATTGGCCCAGTGTAGAGTGTGTCTTAACCATAAGGTGAATCTAGGCTAGGGGAGGTAAAGTACAGGTTCGAAAAGTCTTGTTCAACCTGGGCCTCCTTTCAAGGGCATGGCCCTTGCTCCCTTTCCTCCCTGTCCCTGTTACTTACCAAGCTCCCTCCCAGCTGTGCCACCAGCCTGTGGCTCAATGGATTACTTTTGCTACTTACATGTTATCTGCAGAAAGGACCCCTTCCCCCCTCATTTTCTGTTTGCTGATGTGTGGGAAACACCCAAGCAGTGTCTGCTCTCAGATCCTTCTGTTTATATCTAATGGATTAAGGATGTTTATGGTATGAAAGGCTCTTAGACTTACAGAATTGCATTTGCACAGAACCTTTAGAAGGAATGAAAAGGCAGTACATAAGCTTACATAACAAGCCATGTGAAGGTTAAATTCAAGCAAAAAAAGAAAAGCAAATGTTGGTAAACATAGGAATCTGTGACCTGCGTTGGGGAGGAAGGGGGACGGGTGCATGGCTCTCTGGCTTGAATCTGATTACATTTCACATTGGACTTTCACATTGATATTAGACTAGCAGATTTGTGCCTGCCTGGGGGACTGCTGATGCCTGACTGTGTTCCACTGTGCTGTCCAGCTGTGTATTTAAGTGTCGTGTACACATGCTGTCTCTTGCCTTTCTTCCTTTTGCTTGTAGGACAACCTTGTGTATTTTCTTCTCATTGCATTAGACACAGAGTCCGAGGAGAGGTGATGGCTCATACAGCACAGCTCAGTTTTATTTTCTGTAGTTACATGATAAGTTCTGTTGAGAATCAATTGAAATAACTACAGTTCAATTAGCTGGCCTATGATCATTGGCTTTCTCTCACTAATGTTTGAGGCTGCTTTTGTCCCCGTCCTTGGAAAGTAGACCTGGAGGTCTTTATTATTTACTTATGAGTACCAACCATATAACGGTCTTCAGTTCATTAGTTGCTCTTCTTCCCCCTGAATGTTCATGCTGCCATTCCTTTCAAAGTTATTTATTCTTTGAGAATTCCATACATGTATATAATGTATTTTAATCATATGGATCCTTCATCTCCCCTTCTCCAACTCCTTCCAGATCCTTTTTCAGACTTTCATTCCTGTCTCCCAACTTCCAAGTTCGTGTTGTCTCATATGTGTGTGTAAGTGTGTGTGTGTGTGTGTGTGTGTGTTTGTGTGTGCATTTAGATATATCCATATATACATCTTCTTCTGAGTCCAAAATTAGTGTGACCCAAATGGCCATGGTGGGAAGCTATCCACTGGAGCACAGTTGATATGCCAGGAGTAATAACGCTGAAGAAAACTGGCTCTGTCTTTTCCCAGAAGCCATCTACTACCAATAGATCCTCAGCTAGGAGCAGGAATAGGGTCTCCTGAGTCCAACTCTTCATGCTGTCATTTCTCTGTGTTATTGACCACTATCGACTTCACACATTAATTTCAAATTGTTTTACCTTTAGATTGTCATCATGGAAGTGCAAGGGCTGAAATCCGTGGCTCCCAACCGAATCGTTTACTGCACAATGGAGGTGGAAGGAGGAGAAAAACTCCAGACAGACCAGGCTGAAGCCTCAAGGCCACAGTAAGCGAGTTGATTTTTTAAAAACGACATTATATTTCATCCAAAGATACATCTTGTTATTTGCACAATTATATACTCTTGTTCCTAGGGACAATAACCAATTGGCTTGCTTTGTCTCAAATCTGCTGGGATCAACATATGCATTTCTTTTCCTGCTGTATATTTTTAATAGAAACACAATTACATCATTCCTTCTACTCCCTTCAACCCCTCTCACATCTCCCCTTTCTCACTCCTGTACGTCCCCACCACCACTACCTGCCTGATTGATGCAGGTATGAAGCAGATCACTAGGCAGCAAACGTTTGTTTGTAAGTCATTTATGAGGACTTTGTGAGTGGCGGGAACCTGTGGGGATTACTGCTGTTGTACCGTAGTAGCTTCCCCTTTCCTGTGGTTCTGCTGTGAACAAATGTAGGAAATGCTCCGCCCTGAAACTTCGGATGCTCTAGTGAGTGAACAGTTAAAGAGTAATACCACACAGAAATCAGAAATGATGAAGCTGTCATTTGTTTACTTACCATGCTTCGCTTCACACTTTGAAAATGACTTTAATAAAAACAGGGAGATATTCTCTTTACCTGATTTACTTTGGGAAGCTTTGCCATCTCTAATTAAAATTGCCACTCTGGCCTCAGGGAGTTGGATCTTCATTTAAACCCTGCTTTTAGAACACATCGTTTTTCTTTCTTGCATGGTGTCAAGATACATCTTGATCATTTAGGAAACTTCTGCTGAGATCCTGGCCAGCACTGGTTAGGTTCTGAAGAAGAAATGAACAAGAATCACATTGCTTTGAAGCAAGAACTTTGGCAAGAAATGGAGGGCTAAGTATAAAGAGGAGAACTTTAAAATGGAGTAGTGTGGTGTCCAGAAGCACCCATTCAAATGCCTCACCCTCCCAAGCCCTTGCCTGCTCCACTTAGACTTGCATTTCCTCTGGGACCACACCCTACTCTGTTCCCTTGACTACTCTCGCTCCTCTGCCCTGAATTTCACGAGGTCCCCAAACCACATCAAGTCCCTCTGTACTCTAACTTCTTCTGTAAAACCTTGTCTCCAGGAATCTAAGATATCACTTCTTGAGAATTACCCTTGATTTCACATAACCAACTCAGTGAGAAATAGGTATTTTCTGGCTCATCTCTTTACTTTTTGGATTGACATGTTCATAGTGTTTTTTTTTTTATTATCTATTCTTTATTTTAAAAAGAATAGGAAAAAAATCATAACCTAGTCATATCATAGTCATAACCTAATCATGACATAGTCTTATGTCTTTGTACTCATTGAGGATTTAAGTTGATGGAACTTGTTTATGACTTAGTTGCAGTAAATATTTGAAGGTAGTAGGATAATATAATTACCAAGTGTGCAGTCTACCCCACTGTTAATTGTGGAGTACCTCTGTCACCTCACAAATAAACTCTGTATTTTTAGCTACCAACATCTAATCATACCGGCTCTGAGCAATGACTAATGGACTCTATCCACATTTTGCCTTTGTGCTTGTTCTAGACATTTCATGAATGTAAAAATGTCATATGTGTTCTTTCCCAAAACATCTTTTATAGAGCATAGTGTTTACATCTTATAGCAGGTATCTGGTAATATAGTATTGTATGTATATTTCCATATAGACACCTTGCCTGTTTGTTTATTTTGGGTAAACAGTGCTAGAATTGTTTACAACTTTTATGTGTTTTGGGGAAAAAAAAAGGTGCGCACACATATCTGTTCAAGTAGGTATACGCTCACCAGGAATGTGATAATTCTGGATTTTGCCCTCCAAAGAATAAGCACACCTTCTCGCTCATTCTCTAGACCATTTCTGTTTTCACTAGCAATGTCCAAGAGTTTCAGGTTCTCCACATCTTCACTGATACTTCACTTTCACTGTGTACACATGCACATAGCGGGTGTCTGCACTTGCCTGTGGGGTTGGGTCGTTTGCATAAACATGTGAGCATGTGCAATCTTGCAACTCAATCATCTATTGTCTGTCCCTTTTTAAAATTGACCTTTCTTGTTTTGTAGGGGCCAAGTCTAAAATGTTCTTTAAATTTTTAAACGTCAGTTAATTATTTGAGAAGTTCATATAAGTATACAATTTATGGTCCTAGATTCTATCATATTCTCTTACCAATTCATCTTGTTGTTGTTGTTTTTATTCCTCCTCCTCCTCTTCCTCCTCGTCTACCTCCTCCTCTTCTCCCTCTTCCTCCTCTTCCTCCTCCTCTTCTCCTTTCCAACTATTTATTATTGTTCCTGTGGGTATGGAGCCATCCACTGCTGGAATATGGGCAACCTGCAGAAAGTGGTTGGTAAAATTTATTCCACTGTTATAAAAATGGTTGTACATTGTCAGTCTGGTCATGGTTGTATTCAAGGTTCACAAGGGGGTCATGCCCCTTCTCCCACAGCACTCTACATGGCACTTCCTGATGAAATGAGAGCTAGCTAGTAGGAAGGAAGCGTCTCAGTATCAACTTCATTGCTCTGTGCAGTGGTTCTCAGCCTTCCAAATGCTGAGAGTCTATATACAGTTCCTCGGGTCGCAGAGACCCCCAGCCATAACATTATTTTGGTGCCACTTCATAACCATAGTTTTACTACTGTTTTGAATCATGATGTAAATATATGATCTGCAACTCCCAACAGGGTTGCAACCCACAGGATAAGAACTCTTGTTCTATGCCCTGTAGCAAAAATGTGCCGTGTCTTCAGCAATAGGGTCTTAAAATATTCTGGGGGAAACCAGGAGCAATGACACTTGCCTGAATTGTTTGGAAGTCTGTGGCATGTATCCTAATCCTGACAGTAGGCTTTATGTTTGATGACCTCTGGTGACTGGGGAAACCATTATCCTTGCCACCCTATTCCACCTCCTGATAACTCCAGCTAAACTTTTTTTAATGCATGCTTTTAGAAAGCTTATACAATAGTAAGTTTCCATATGGCTTTTTCCAACTGTCATGGTGTTAGTGTTCCATTCTCCTACCCCTACCCCTCGTCTCTTCTCTCCTCCCATAACCCCTCTCTGCTTAAACCTCTCCCTCCTCAATATTCTGTTTAATTAGCTTCTAACTTATGTGATTTTCTTCTTTTTGAAACGTTTAGTTTGCTTTATTGTTTAGTTTCACAATATCTTCATGTGGCAAGTTTGGCTTTCGCTTACATTCTTATTAATTTATGCACTTAAGACTGTATATGAATCCTTATGCGTGATTTTGTGTTATCTCTATGTGCCTCTATAGTGGTGTTACCCCATACGCCTCTATAGTGATGTTATCTGTGTGTGCCTCTCTATTGCACCTTTATTTTCATTCACTTTTTGGTGTCTTGGGTCTGTAGAAAATGCCCTTTGTTTACTAAACAAATCAACGGCAGAAGCTTCTTAGCTACGGTGTGTAAGAAACCCACTCCACCTGGTCACCTCAGTGGCTAATGTAATTGAAGTCTTGTCACGCCAGAAGAATTCAAAACATATTCATCCACTTGAATTATTGAGAAGTTCTATTTTAGCACTTACCTTTGCTTATTTCAACTCTGCTCTTAGTCTGTGAGGCTGTGAGAGTCAACTGTCCGAAGTTTTATTTGGTTGTAATATGTATATTATAAGTACAGGGCTTCACAAGGTAAATGACAGGCACTAAAACTTTCTGGTACGTCAATACTTCCATAGTGACTGGGTCTTAAAAGATAGTTTGAAAAAAATTGCAACACCCATTTGTAGTCTATTTTTGCCTGTACTCCAGGAAAGAATGCACCAATATCACAGATATATGAATTGGATCATAAAAAATTATTCTCTACATTTATTTATATTTATTTGGCTCCTATTTGGTTATCATAGCTTTTATAAAAAAAAAACTGTACATTCAATTTACACTTACACATTGCTTTAATACTAATATTTTCCACAAGTAATAAAAGTTTTATGGAGTATTGCTCACTAGATACCTAAAATATTCATAGCTAGTTATAGGAACATTCTGATAGGAAATTTGTTAATGAATATTTCAGTCAATTAATATTCTTCAGTATCAGAGAGAAAAATATTACAATAAGGACCTCACGGTCTTTAACACTACTCTTCACAAGGAAATTTGACCAAAATAGCTTTTGTGGTTTTATATGAACAGAGTAACCTTTAAAATGAATTAAAAGGTTTGAGTGGATAGCTGTTTCCCAGGGGTGGATAACCTAAACACCCACAGCCTGAGTGCTACAAAGAAGCTTTCCAGTGCCATTACTTCCCCCCCAAACTCATCTTGCACAACAGGAAACAGGTTTGTCTCTGCCATCATCGCTCACAATTATGGCTCAGACACGTTCTCCACATTTTTCTTGCTTCAACAGTTTGTGCTTTGTTGGAGATCCACTCATCCTTCTGCCTGATACTAATTAAAGTGCCTTATTTAGGCCATATTCCGAATAAATCTAATCAAGAGTGTTAGCCATTGCCCATTACATTCCTGTAGTTCAGAATTCTTGCTGGTAATTAGGCAGAAATAGCCAGGGAGGTCGGTGTATTACTCAGAATAGAGAATTTGAGGTCCAATGAAAATAACGGTTGCAGGCAAGTTTGATTTAAAGGATTACTGAGGATAAAATCTAGTTTGGTAAAGTTTGGCTTTTAATGTTAATCTTGTAATATACATAACAGAAGAAGAGAAACGTGGAGAAGCTACAATGTTGCCAAGGAAAGTTATGCTCTCTAGGGATGAGGCATGAAAATATGTTTGATTATAACTTTATAGTGATTTTCCATTTGCCCTTACCTCCTTCATCTAAGGCTTAGCCCATATCATTAATGAAAGTATCTAAAGGAAGTGGAGGGGTAGTAAATAATGACAGATGGGGACAAGAAGGTTTGTTATGGCCATGGAGTGGGCTGGGATTTCCTGATACATCTGTACTTTTAAGTCCTGTTTCTTCCAGTGGTGTCCATCCTGTAACTGTGTGCATACCTTCAGGAGCATATGCTCTCATAGGCAGAGTCTATATAGGTCTTGGTACCTTGGAAATAAGGGCAATGAAATTATTTCAAATGAACATAAAGAACATATGGAGGGAGACCTAACCTCATCAATTTAAATATATGATTTAGTATGATAACAATGATATTCAGAGCAATGAATTAAACACTGGTTACATTCACTTGTTAAGATAAAAAAAAAAACAGGCAGATAAAGATAGTGTTACTACAAACCTGAATTTTTAGCATTTAGAAAGCTCAGGCAAAAGGACAGCAATTTTGAAGCCAGACTAGACCATATATCTCAAGGCCTCCAAAACCCAAGCTCTACTAAGCACCAGCACACTCACACCATGCAAGTTGTGTCCTCTGCCTTATGGAGCTGTTTAATTGCACTGCTGAATCTCTGCTTCTTATCTCCTTGAGAGGAGTCAGATAAAAGAGCAATAAGAAACAGGAAAAATTGGTAAGTCACATAGTTAGAGAAATGTATTTATGGATGCTAGGCAGAATGTGAGAAATATAGTTGACTTCTGATATGCTTTAGTAAACTTTATATTTTTAACCTGAATTTTTATACTACCTGTGCAACAATCAAATGGTCAAGGCAATAGAATATTGTAGCTGCAAATACAGAGCTTCTCAGATTGACCCCGAGGACTAGGGCAAGTGTTTGAAAGACTAAAGAGGATTTGCTCCTTAATGTTATATTCATTTCTAGGTTAATTTATTAATATCAGAATTTTAAGTATAATTTATAAGCTAGATATTTTTATAAATTAGAAATAGACTATGCTACAGTTTGTATAATATATATCAAAAAATTCCAATTTACAAATCAAAAGGAAACCATTTGAACTACATGCAGGTTTTTTTTTTCTCTTCTCATTTCCATCTTTAAAATCATGACAGATTGTTTCCTCTTCTTAAAGTCACTAAAAATAACATTTTTGTAAGACTGATACTGGTGATACAGAGTAAAATGGAGTCTAAAGAGACAAACACGGGCATTAAATATATTAAGAATACACTGGTAAGTAAAGAAAGTTAATACATGGTCTTCTTAATTGAAGACATAATTAAATGTGAATTTAGAATAAAGTTTCAGACTACAGCTGGAGGTACACTTGTAACTTAAATTTTTTTCATATCCTCTTTTTTAATGATGGTTCTTAAATGTTTTAACCTCCCTTGTAGCTCACCACCCACTAATAGGAAAAAAAAGGATACAGGGAGGGTAGGAGTGGACCTGTTTAGAAAGGTTTTTTTGGAGCAATTTTCATCTGTGTTGTCTGGAAATTGGCAGTTCAGTGCATAGGTTAGCAGGCAGCAGCAGCTCGGTCCACCACTTGCAAACACTTCACGGATACACTAGCCATCCAGTTCAGTAGAGTCAGGTTAGCAACAGCAGTGACACAACCTAGCAGAGACAGCCAGGCAAAAACACCAGGTGAAGTTCTCATCTGTGACTCTCTAAGCAGAGATCATTGAAGACACAAGACCCACAAGCATTGCATAGCTAGCTGTACCAGCAAGCCAAGCTCCATCTCTGTCACCCCATTGAGTCCTATTTTTTACCCTCCAAACATCAGTGTACTGTCTCAACACATGCTTGCCTTAAGTCTTATGAACATCCAGTCAGCCCATGTCCATGGAATCCTGACAAATGGAGCTCAACTACACAATGTAAGGTGGACCAATATATGCAGGTTGTTAGCACAGAATACTTCATCATGTGTCCTTTCACTGTTTGCTTTAACAAAACATCCTCTCTCCTGTGGTCTGCTTCATTGAAATGTTCCTCTGTGAGCCTTCTGTAGTGCCAGTGGCCACTTACCTGAATTCTTACATGGTTGGTTGGTGGCATGCCGCGGGCCTGCCGATCTGGGCCTCCCTCAACCCGCGGGAGAAACGGGGATCCTAGTCAGGTCAACAAGGCGTAGGCGAAGAAATGATGGCAGAGACGACACATGTAGTATAAGATCTAAATGTATTTCTTAGAAATGGCATCAGACTTTTACAATCATTACAAAAGAGATGGTAAATCTGGCAGCTCAATAGTTGAGGTACATTGGAGGCTATCTGAAACATACTGGGACTAAAGCAGCAGCTATCTCCTCTGAACTGGTGCTGCATCCCCCCCCCCTGCCCCGCCCAAGTGCTCTGGGCCGGGGCGGGGGACTGTAGATTGCGTGAATCTGAGTCCTAGCCCATCGAAGTTCTAGTGCTAGTCCTGCATGCGAGTCCAAGTCATTCTTCTTCTCCCAGTCCTTGTCCTTGTCCTTGTTCAAGTCCCAGTCCTTATACAAAGTGAAAAGCAGGCTTAAGTAACATACAGCAAGCAGGGCTGATATCAAGAGTCACGTAGGCAGGTGGGAGTTACAGCAGGGGACCAGGGGACGCAAGACTGAAGTCACATAGGCAGGTGACCCTCACACCAAGGTTAGCAGGGTCTAGTAGCTAGGTGTGAAGCGGGGAGGAAGAGGGGTGAAGCCCTCCCTGTTGAGGTATTTAGATATTCCTATGCTAATTCTCTGGTTCTAGCTGGAGGCAATGGCCAGGAGATTACTATCTAGCATTTCCTGCTAATTCTCTGGTTCTAGCTGGGGGCAGGCAGTGGGGAGTCCCGATCTAACACTTTTAGCTACTGTCCTAGAGTGAGGGAAACCCTTCATTACTCTCTAGTATGCAAAACAGTGCTAACTATTGTGAACTATCTATTGCCCTAAGGAATGTACTCGACTTCTGTTGCCAGCTCTAGCAAGGGAGATACTTTGAAAGAGATTGCAAGCTATGGACAACTTGGTATTAAACTAGGATAATTGGAAACATTGTGTCAGCCAGAAGACAATGCCCAATCTTAACCATTTACGAATCATTTCTTGGGGTACCTTTATGCCTAATTATGAGGCCGTGTTGACGATTGGAAAGACTAATCTGGAACAGGTCTGAGTTAGGGGATACCAGCGACTAGTCTGAAATCCAGGAGGCACAGAACCCCTTTTGGGGTCTTATTGCCTCTTATCCTTTATCAGGATTTTATCCCTGATATTTTGGATGTGACTGGAGTAGACGAGTGTGTGTAGCAGTGGCAGGTTCTCTCCTGCAGCTCTTTTGTACCATTCTTCTCCCCCAAGTCATGGAGATTCTCCTTTCTCCTAGCCATTGCAACTTCAAGGTCCCACCTCAGTCTACCTGCCCAACCATTGGCCGTTGGCGCTTTATTGATTGATCAAAAACCAATTGGGGACAAGGACCTTCAGCATTTTGGACACACAGACTTCTGATTCGGGGGCAGGATTAATTCAAAGCATTAGAACCAATCCCCAACAGTCTGTGCTTGGTGGGAGCCTCTTTTTGACATATATCTACATATTCCCTAGTACAGCTTTTTGAAGAACCTTCTCTCACCTTTCACTAATGTCTAGGTATTCTGCATTCTAGGTATTGTTGCATTCCTCAAAAAGTGATGTTGTCCTCATTGGTTTCCCAGTGTGCTCCTGGATTAATGATATAAGCTATGTATTCTCTTTAATGTTTGAACTTCGTTTACCTAACATGTCTAAATATGGGACAATCCTATTATACCACCTGGCACCTCTGTGGCACCAACATAGTAAGAGATCTCAGCAGGTGCTCCAATAATCTATATAAAAACATTTCTAGTGCCAGAATGGGAAGCATCCTGTGAGACAGGAATGTCTGCACCCACAGTGTGTCACCAACATGACTGCCTAAATATGAGCTGAATAAGCACAGCACCAACACACATGACAAAGTGGACAGGAGAATGTGCAACTCCTCAACCCTACACAACCCACACAAAGACCATCAACCTACATAAAGAACTACAGCAAACTAAGGAATGTTGAGAGTGAGAGAAATAGTCTTCCTCAGAAAGGAGCATACATATTAGCTATCTAATATCTGAAATCATACATACAGTATACCAGTCAGTCTCTGGCTTCTTCCTTTTCCTACCCCCAACTTCTGTATCTCTAGACATTCCATTAAAAGCTTTCTCTTCAAGATAGCAAGTTCTTTTCTTATATTTCAGGACTCTTAGGCTAGAGTTACATAATCCCTTTTGGACACTTGCCATCCTGGCTGAGATGGTATTTTCTAAACTGAGATGTGAAGCCTCCTGGATAAACAAGACAGTTTATTTCCCAAGGAATAACTCAGCCCAAGGCTAGTGTTAGGAGAATTGACATTTGATGCCTCTGGCTCCATGTGCACCCCCCCCCCATGCCCCAGGACTCTTCTGTGTAGGAGAGAGCCCATTATCTGCAAAGTCTCTTTCTCAGCCTCCTTTTCACAATGATTATTTTCCTGCTTTCCAGAAGAAAACTATTCCTCTCAGCCATCTTTTTCCTTCCCTGTTGGGTCTTCCCCAGAACGGAAAACCCTCCAGGGCAGTACTCAAAAGGGGAGCGATTACTGTTGATTTTGAGGAAGTGGTTGAATTATGATTCAATAAATTCTTTAGCAAATTAGATGTCATCCAGTACTTTGTTTTCAACCAAGTTGATGGATTTATTTAAGTCTTTACCTGCTAAATAATTAAAAGCTAGTCTTTGCCTGTTAATCACTGTATGCCTTGGAGACATTTAAATGGAAAGTAAACAAATTGATGGGCATTACTATAATAATACTCCTTTACACTCATTTTCTTTGTTCTCATAACAGAGAAACGAAAACCTGAAATAAAATCCAGGCTGAACTTTGATTCACTCTACCATTAAGCACTAGGCAACTCTAGGCACCACTATTCAGAAAACAAAGCATAAGCTTTTTCTTTGAGATGTGTGTTGAAGACATGACTTGCACTTTATCATTTATACTGATCCCCTTGAGTATTAGCAATTGCAATAACTAAATTCAGGAGTTTTAGCATAAGAACATTATGGCTGGAAAACACAATTATTTTCTTATTTATAAGTTTGATGTAGATAAATAAGTTCCTCATCAAAGAGTGCTCACTTGTTAATGTGCATTATGATCAAATTCTAACTCTCTGAAGAAACAGAAATAAAGTAGCAGTTCCAGGAAAAAGGGAACACTGTGCGTTTTTGTTAATCATCATACTGGTTCACTGTGAATGGGAGGTGCTATAGTCACACTGCTGTAAACATTATATATAATGGATCCTACTTAAAAGGAACATTGTGGGCATTCGATATCATGGATTCTACTTAAGAAGAACATTGTGGTTTTTATGTTAAATGTCAGTGTTTAAATACACCAAAATCATCCCCTTAGCAACTTTTTTAGAATTTAAAACAAAATTTCTAAATGTCTACATAGCAATGTGTGAAGAAATCTATGTGACTTTCCAGTAGGTTTGAAAACTGCTTTTCTAAGATTTGCTGTATCCTGGAATTAGAACTAGGCCTGGAGGTCAGGAGACTTGTTACCATGATTCACAGGAAAATCACAGAGTGAAATGCCTTAGCTTGGCACAGTCACGAAGCCTAGAAAAGCTGCCTGGGCCTCTCCAGTGCTGTGGTACAGATCTTTTCTAGATCAGAGCCATCTATGGGGTAGTGAGAACCACATCTAGGGGGACACCAAAAATAATGCTTAGAGTATACAGGCAGAGAAGCAAATGATGTTTATGATAAGGAAGCATAAAATCACTTGAAGAAATATCATTGAATACCTTTTCATGGTTTGGTAAATAAGTTTATAATTTGAAAAATAGCCCAAGGCCATAACTTTAGAAATATATAGGGTAATAGTTAAGAACATTAATAATCTTTAAAACAATTTAGTTGTCAGTGCTGGAAACTACTCTCAGTGTGTGACTCCACCCTGTTCTTACTGCTGCACATATAATGATGTAATGAATCTCGTGGTCGGTTTCACCTTGTCTCTTGCCACCAATGCTTCTGCACCAATGCAGAAAGTGTACATCTTATATCTGGGCATTTTGCATCTTTGAATGTCCTCAGTCAGTCAGTCATACCCCATGTCCTCCATATCCCCAACAACCCACCCCCCCCAGCAGCCACTGTCAACTCTTGGTTTCTTTCACATTTTTAGTTTTCTGTATATACAAGTTTTCTGACCATACAATAAGAGAATTGTTCAGTGGTTCAAAGTCTCATAATCTGAAAACAATGATTTCAGTGTTCTTGTGGTAGACATTTTTCAGTATAACATGGGCTTCTGATGAATAGTGATATATACCAGATTATAAACCCTAGCAGTATGCTGATTAGCTGTGGTATTGTGGATAGTTTCTTAAGCGTCTTCGAGTCGGTTTCCTCACTGGGAAAAATGGAGACAGCAGTGCCTATTGGAAGCAATGTTGTGAACTGAGGTATGTATGTAGGAATTCTTAGCTCCAATCTTCTGCCTTTGTCTCCCCCTATATTCTTCCTTTATATGTCTGTTAACCTTTCTTGCCCACTTGATTCATTTCCTTGTGTTTTCTGCTACTCAAGTTTCTATGTTTTTCCTATTTTTTCTCCTGGCATTTTGTTTGGATATTTTAATTGTGCCTGATATTTATTCAGTAAGCACTTTTTAAAAAAGACTTGAGCATTGGTTTCCATCAAATGGATGTGGCTTTCAACATGAACAATGCCCTGTGTCAGTTATGATGGGAGAACATCCTTTGGTTGTCATGCATTCCCTAACATCACTGGTTTTGTTTCTCAGTTGGTGTCATAGAAGATTTATATCTGTTCTGGTAAAACGCAGCTGTCAAAAGATCTCTAGTGCTCTGTTGTAAATTTTGGCAGGAACCTTGAAACCGTATCTCCCATGTTGGCATTGTGTTAATCTATTATGTCCAGGGCACTCAACTGTTAACACATTTTGGAGCTGTGGAGTTGAAATGCAGCTGAGACTCCCCACTGGGAACATGGATCAGAAGAATAAAGGCTGGTCTGATAACAAAGGCAACTTTATATCATCAGGGTCCTTTGAGACACAAGAAAACCCGAACAGTTTTGTACAAACCCCTCAGAATCTTACTCTGTTCCTATTACAGTAACGCACCTGAGATGGGGTGATATTTAAAGCAAAGAGACTTACTGAGCTCAGGTTTTTGGAGGCTTACCAATCAAACGGCATAATTCTAGTTCCAGTGAGTCCTCTCTCCATCACTGAGTCATGGCAGGATCCCCTGTGAGATGGAGAGATCACACAGTGAAGCAGGGAGTCGGAGCAGGACTAGGGAAGGACGAAGCTTGCTCCTTTACAACTAGGTTGCCTTGAGAGCTGCACCATTGCCTTAACCATCAGTAGGCTTCAGCACACAGAAGCCCATGCTCTTCTTAACACACGCACTCAGGCAAGTAACAGGAGACAGCAACAGACCTTAGTCACACCATGGCAAGTTCTGCATGGGAAGAAGGAGATACAGAAAGTTGTTTAAATAAATCATTGTATCCAAATAGCAGTGGTCAGCTGAAGGGCAGCGGGACACAGGAGCCTGACATGCCACCCTTCCTTCCTCTTTCCTTTATACTTGGACTTGAGTGCACAGCCCTTTCCCAGTCCCTCAGTTCAAAGCTGTAAGACCAGTTTGAGTTCAAAGTGCTTGATCTAAGAACACACTCCTATGTTTTAAATTTTTCCCTTTTTTTTGCGATTTTGCATGTGCATTCATATGTATGTGTACAGGGGTACACATGTAGACATGCTTGTTTGTTTGTATGTGGAAGCCAGATGCCATTCCCTAGGAACTAGCCACAATGGGTTTGTGAGGCAGCAACTCTCACCGGGTCTGCGCTCACCAAGTAGGTAAAGATGTCTTGCCAATAAGTCCTGGGGATCACCAGTCTCTGCCTGCCCAGAGCTGAGATTCTGTGTGCCACCATGCCCAGTTATTTCTTATATTGGCTCTGAGGATCAAATGTGGGTCCTTGTGTTTACAAAGCAAAGGCTTTATCAGCTGAGATCTCACTCCATTCCTATAATATTCTTTTTTTATTAAAAGTCCTTTCTTTAATATTAGTATACAATGCATATTTCAGTTTTTACATTCAGTCTAGTAACATATGTGGTTTTATACAACTTTATCTTTTAATGCCCATATTGTGTATGCTTATATATACATTCTATAGTATTTTTTTTCCAGTTAAGTGAATGGATGAAATATAATCATGATGCTTGTAATAAGATTAAGGGGCTGAAGAAATGACTCCGCCATTAAAGAGAACATAGTGCTCTCACAGAAGAACCTAGCTTGTTTTCTGGCTCTATCTTTCATGGTAACTCTGGCTCTAGGGATCTGACACCTCTGACATCTGTAGCCACCTGAACTCACATGAACTTACTCACGGGCATACAGATGCATGTACAATTTAAAATGGAGTCATCTTGTCAAATCAAGTTTAATTTTATATTTACTCTATGCCATTTATCTCAATCATTCACATTTGAATAAAATGGATTTTCTTCTCTACTCTCCTTGGATCATGATTCTGATGTATGTATTTCCTAACTATGTGCAAAAGCATTCATCTCCAACCACCTTAACGACACCTTTGCCTTGCCAAAGCATCTTTTCTGGGAATATATCCGTTACATTAACTTTTCCTCATATTTTCAATAGGAGTTTTGACAGTCACTTAGTAAGATTAACAGCAAATTGATTGTTTTAAATCAATGTATCAAAAACCACCATAACTGATAAACATTCCTGTTTTCGGGTACATCACCTGAAGCAGGTCACCTTCTTGGGTACCTTCTGTAGAGTAAGAGGCATGTAAATTTTCCTTTTCTATGAAATTTGACAAAAAAAAAAAAATCAGTAGAAGAACCCTGTTGCCGAGAGTATATAACTTCATTGGTTTAAGGAAAGACTATCTTTGTGAAAGCTCAATGGGGTTGTTTTTGTGCTGACACATCCTCTTTTTTCCTATGTGTATGTTTTAGAGAGTGTACACCCCAGAGACGCTCTGCAAAGCTCTGGGCATAACATTATTTAACAGTTTCAGAAGACATGTGTACTTGTTCATTTGATTTCTGAAAGAGCTTTGTTGGCTGAAAAACCACCAAGGAAACTGCACTGATATTAAGCGTGTAGTGAAAGAAATAGAAAGGGCGAGCTAGTCAACTCTTAGAGAATAACCAGTTTCACATTCCTGGCTCAGACTTCCTGGTTACATAAAATGCAAGATGGATTTGGCTGGCAAGGATTTGAAATCATTTGGCTTATAAAACAGTACAATTTTACCTGGAGCAAGTCTGTGTGGTTCTCACTGTGTTCTGATGTTTAATTTTCCTCTTTTGCCATAATATAGCTTGGCTGGCAGATGGCAACATTTGGATTTTATCGAATTTGGCAAATTCTCATAAGAATCCTCAAAATTTTTAATATTTGTATGTGAAAATATTACAGATTTCTCTGTCAGTCTGCCAAAGTGGCAGAGATGAAATCTTCTGCATTTTTCTAATCTCATTCGTATTTCAAACTGGATAATGTCTAGGAGAAAAAGATTAAACAATATTTACAAACTACGCTTGTAATTTTAAGGTCATAAAAGCTCAACCTGACATTTAACATTCAAGAAATACATTCTAGAAGGAAGCGTCCAGTGTTTTTGTGCTCAGTAGCCCAGGGTCAGTCTCACCAACAACATTATAGAGCTGTACCTGAAGTTCCCTCTAAGAACTCAAAATGATGTATCTAATTCAGTGGTGTTTTGGGTCATGTGACTCTTATGTTCTTTGTGTGCAAAAGCTGTACTGGTTTTGAGAGAGCCCACCTCTGAGCCAGCTTCTACACAGTGAGAACTTTTCTAAATAGGACCAGAACAGGCAGATCAGACATTTATCCAAATTCAACTTTCAACAACCTGGTACCATGTGGTTATATTGCACTTCATTATTGATGAGTGTCACGCTAAGCATGTACCCTACTATCTGAGAGACTGGAATTCATTCATAATCAGGTTTAGAGTTGGGGGGTCCTGATTTCTGCTGTTGCAAACTCATTAAAATTGCAGAAGCAACGTTATTTTTGGAAAGCCTAGAGCAAGTTTGTGGTCCTCAGGTGATTAGTCACTTTTGTGATGAGACTTGGTAGCAGATGGGCTTGTTTCCCTCAATCATCAGACAAATTGGAGATGACATTAAAATTTCATCATTAGTGTTTTCTTGAGCATATCTGTGAATGCCTCATGGCTCCCTTTTTCAGAGAAGGTCTCCAACCTAGTTGGTGACCTTTGCTATGTTCCTGCAGGTGGTGGGATCTTTAGAAAGAAAAAGCTTGTTTACACCAAGCTGAGCTTGGCTCTGCTGCTTTGACTCCATGGGGCTGCTCTTTCTGTTCACAAAGAGGCTAATTCCTTTACTTAGCTACCACATGTGCTGTTTTGATTTGGTGACCTCCTGCTCTTTCATGTAGTTTTCTGGAACTCTGGATAAAAAGTACCTTATATTTTCCAGTGATCATTTTCTTAAAATTGGCCAACATAGTAAACATCTTTAAATATCATATTCTTTTACAGTGATCAGACAGCCCACAGTTTTATAAAGTCACTTATGTAAATTAGGATGTATTACAAGGAAAGATAATTGGTATCATCTAGGAATATTAATCCATATACCATAGATAATAAATAATTTTATAGTAAAATATAATTATTATTCTCTTCTATTTAATGGAATATGCACATTGCTTTGCTGTATTACTTTAATATGTAATTTGTATTGTATGTGTCATCTCTATTTTCAAAGAAACTTTTACTAAGAATCAATACAAAGAAAGATACAAAAAAAAAACCTTCTGTGATCAACAAAATCTAGTTTTTAGATATCTAAAGTAGTAATAGAGTGCATGCCTTCTTTTGTCTCTATACCTTCAAACCCTGTAAATTTATCACATTCAGAGTAGTTACACACACACACACACACACTACCCAAATTAAGAAAAAAGCATAAATAAATAAATAAATAAATAATAAACCTCTTTAAACACATTATTTCTTTTCCTCTACCATATGAATATGTGGTATTTCTCCTTGGCCAAATGTCCTGGCCAGAAACTTGGGTGATTCTAATTTCTTCTTCCTGATCCGTAATCCAAAGCCTGCTGATTCCAACATGTCACTGTTGGGAATTTGTCCCTCACTGTGTTATCATTGCAGACATCTCACTTTGGGCCTCACTAGCTTTATTCTGTGAAGCTCTGTTTGATACTAGCCCCTATTCTTGTTTGCATTTCAGTCCAGTTTCTGAATCACACCTGCTGATATGAGGCCCCAGCCACTTCAGTAACGACTTTGCTTTATCTCCTAGGTGAAGTCCCGTGAAAAGCTCACCCTGGCATAGAGTACCGATCCTCTCCACCCCCTTGTTCTTTACCATTTAGATTCTTACCCTGCAGTGGGAGTACACTTTTCTTTTGATGGGAATAATTTTTGCAGTCTCAGTGGTCCCTTGCATGGCAGCCTGTTTAGCTTCCCTGGCATCTGATCATCCTACACGTTTAGATGCCAACAGTAGGAGGAGGTGCCATTCCTAGAGGGAAGCCTCCTTGTCCTCACACAGGCTCTGTATCTACCCTCAAAGGCTTGCTGTAGAGTGTCCTTCATTGGGAGTCTTTCGTTAAGCCCCTTGATTCTAGAGCACCTTGCATCTTATGATTGTTGTCTCCCTTTTCTTTTCCTCAAAGTCTGTGAGCCTTTGAAGATGGAGCCCAGCTCTGGTCTAAAGTTACACCCAGTCACTAATTGTCTCCCCTAGTAGCAGAAATAGTACTACCTTGAGTCTATTAATGATTTGGCACTAGACTACTCAGCTGTAGGGACAATACTGATTAATAAAAATAAATATGCACATCAAACCATCACTGTACACTTGCTATCTCCCGTCATCCAGGTGTGAGAAAGGTAAGCTAGAGAATGCTAAAAGTGCCAGTAGCTAATTGTTGCCATCTCAACCCACAACACAGCTAAACACAGTCTGCTAAGTAACATCATGCAATTCACTTTCCATGGCACAAATTCTAAATGATACAACACACATACACACACACACCTACCTTATATCCTACGTTACCCATAAGGATTATTACAACAGCAAAACTAGTATAGGTTATAGAACCTCCTCTGTATTTCACATGGCAGAAAACACTTCCTAAAGGTAACATGGAATCCTTTATGGCTACGGCTATTATAGTATCATTTTAATAGATTTATGTTGCCCAACACAGACATCTTTGAAACGCAGGTTGACTATTTTATTTAGACAAACATACAACTGTGTTTTTCTGCACTTAAAAGTTTTCCACCCACATCACTTGCTTACTTTTCAGTTTAGCTTATGTAAATAAGTACTAACAAAGCAATAGCTAAAACTCTTCCATCTTGGAGGAAGAAGGTTATACTTTCAGAATAGATGAACAGCCTATGAGACTACTAAATTTCAGCTCTGGAAACACATACAATTTTTGTAGTCAAAAGACACAAGTAGAGTTTTGTCAGATAATGTGTCATTTATATATTATACCTGTTCTGGCCGTTGGGGGAGAGGGTTGTTTGGTTTCCTCAACATGACACCATGGAAACATTTGAGAAAAGGGAGACTCAGCTAGGGAAATGGTAGGGACTACCAGATTGGCCTGTAGGCACAGTTGTGGGGCATGTTCTTAATTAGTGATTTGGTGTGGTAGGGCCCGCCCACGTGAGTGGTTGCCACTCTTGGATGGTGCTCCTGGGTGGTATAAGAAAACAAACTGAGCAAGCTGTAGGATAAACTAGTATTCTGTTCTCCTCTATGGTATCTGCATCAGTTCCTCCAGGTTCCTGCCTTGAGGTCCTGCTCCAAGTTCCCAGGATGAGGAACCACAAGCTATCGGATTTAAATCACCCCTTTCTTCCCTAAATTGCTTTTACTTGAGTTTATCACAGCAGTAGAAAGCCTAAGGCTTTCTCAAAAAGATGGGAAAAGTTGATTCATCTGCCTCTGTCACAAGTTGGGTGTGCTTTTGTGGAAAGACACATCAATATATTTATCCCAATTAGATGAGGTCACCCAGTTATAGTTTTTGGCTCATCCAAAGTTATACACATGTAAAACACATTTGGCTGATTAATGTTTATGAAATTTATTTACAATATTAAATAGGAAATTGGGGGTAAACTTCAACTTCTCAGTAGCGTTTCAACTGGAAGGAGTAGTTTATGCCTCTGTTCCAGCATGGTGCAAGTAGAAACCAGAGGACCAAGAGCCATACCATACATCTCAGCTTCCCCAGCATAGCCCAAGTAGAAACCAGAGGATCAGGGGCCACACCATACATCTCAACTTCCCAGCATGGTGCAAATAGAAACTAGAGGATCAGGAGCCATACCATACATCTCAGCTTCCGCAGCATGGCTCAAGTAGAAACCAGAGGATCAGGAGCCACAACATATATCTCAGCTTCCCCAGCATGGCACAAGTAGAAACCAGAGGATCAGGGGCCACACCATACATCTCAGCTTCCCCAGCATGGCGCAAGTAGAAACCAGAGGACCAGGGGCCACACCATACATCTCAGCTTCCCCAGCATGGCGCAAGTAGAAACCAGAGGACCAGGGGCCACACCATACATCTCAGCTTCCCTGGCATGTTGCAAGTAGAAACCAGAGGACCAAGAGCCACACCATACATCTCAGCTTCCCCAGCATGGCACATGTAGAAACCAGAGGATCAGGAGCCACACCATACATCTCAGCTTCCCCAGCATGGCGCAAGTAGAAACCAGAGAATCAGGGGCGACACCATACATCTCAACTTCAGAATGAGCTGGGAGCCATCCTGGGACACAGGAAACCTATCTAGTAAACCTAACATAGGTATTATCTGGTTCTGCAATGTATACCAGGGAACTTGGCCTCAATTTGTAATTTTTTGTTTGTATGTTTGTTTTTAACTTTGAGTAAGCCTTTTAATGAATAAAAAAATTAAAGAACTAGTAGCTATTCATGTATAGAGAAAATCACCGTTCCTGCGTAAGCCAACAGGGGACATCTAATTTATGTGATGTAGCTTATAGTAATGCTTGAAGCAGGAAACAGATAGTGTGACAGGACCTTAAAAAGTGAACCTAAGAAGACAAGTTTAAAAAGTCAATAATTTCTAAAGTGCCAAAAGACTTAAAAGAATATGTTTAAGCTTCTAAAACATTTTTTTTTAAAAAAACATATTACTCATTGAAAATTATTTAGAAAAAGGATCATCATCTTTATAGTTGCCCTAGGACAGAGGAGCTGTGTCAGAAAGTAACAGGTTTGTGAGAAATGATATTTAAATATGTAAAATCTTTGTTATTTATCAACTGTAAAAGACCTGATGTGTATATTTATTTAAGTCATAAAATCTTCATAAACCACTGTTAATATCCTAACACCATATTGGATTTTAATGAAATGTAATGACATGTTTTAAAATGTAGCCTGGTTTGGAGCCATCTGTTATCTTTGATTAATAGCTTTCCCTTCCTTGAGCTGTTTACATTATTCACAAAGACATGGGAGTCTGAAAACATGAAGTATGTTGCATGCTTTTGTGTTTATTGTTGACTGTCTCATTTGGAGAGACTGGATGTCCAGTCTGTGTAGGTGACCAGTGTGACAGTTATTTAATCAGAATAGGTTCCAATTTGACATGTCCTTATATTTAGCACATTTAAAGACACTGTCAAGAAATTTTAAGCTTCTACCTGTTACAGGCCTCTTCATACTGTCTTCTTCTACCATCTGTAACGAAACACAGTTAAAGCAATTTTTTTTAATAGTTAAATAACTGTTTTAACACCATTTGCCACTGACACTGATGTTTCCACTTGTATACATTTTTTTTATAGGCACTGGGCCTAGTGACAAACCAGTCAGGCATTCTTTTAAGGTCCTATGAGCTCTTTCCACTATCCCTTGCCCCTGTGGATTGTAGGGTAATCCATGGATTAAATCAATATGCATTTGTTTACAAAAGGACACAAAGGAAGATGCAGTATATGCTGGGCCATTATCTGTCTTTAACTGCTTAGGTGTTCCCCATGCACCCCAAGCCTCAAAGAAATGGGTTTTAACATGCCTGGCCTTTTCTCCTGCCATAGGGGAAGCAAAGACGATTCCAGAGCAAGTATCTACAGAAAGATGCGCATATTTTAGTTTTCCAAATTCAGGTATGTGCGTCACATCCATCTGCCAAACATGAAGGGGACAGAGCCCCCAGGGATTAATCCTTAAGGATGGTTGAGATATAAAAGGAGCACAGTGGCCACATGACTTCACAATATCTCTTGCTTCTGCCCTGGTAACTGCAAATTTCATTTGTAAGGTTTTTGCATTAACATGAAATTGCTCATGAAAATCTTTAGCTCTTTGGATATTAGTAGCCATAAAAATAAACACAGCCCTGGTTGCTTTATCGGCCACATTGTTTCCTTCATAAACAGATCCAGTTAATCCAGTATGTGCCCGAATATACTGCACAAAAAAGGGAAATTTTCTTTCTTCAATCAAATCCTGAAGTTGTCCTAATAAATGACTTACTGGGCTATTAACTTTTATTTTTCCTACCAACTTTAAACCTTTCAATAAATTAACCACATATTATGAGTCAGATAATAAATTAAAACTCTCCTTCATTTCTCTAAAAACCTAAATTACAATTTTCAACTCAATAATTTGAGGAGATCCTGGTGTAAATTGCCTAATTATAAGATCCTTTCCCTCTATAACATAAGCTCCACATCCATTTTTGGATCCATCTGCAAAAATAGTTACAGCTCCTGCAATGGGACTTTTCTGGGTAATTTTAGGAAAAACAATTGGATGCTCCTTTACAAAGCACAGCAAGGGATCCTTAAGAAAATGATTATCAAAGTCTCCTGAATATGAACATTTCAAAATTGTCTAATCATCAATCGTAGCAATTAACGCCTCTACCTGTTTGACATTATAGGGAGTGATAATTATATATGGCTCACACCCAAAATACTGACGACATTGTTTAATACCTGACAAGGCTAATAAGGCTCCTGCAGAGGGATAATGTTCTGCAGTCCTACTATTAGCACTTTTGGGATGGATGCACAACAGAGGAGCACCTTACCACAGAACCCCTATAGGTTGACTCTCAGTTGCCAAAATGCATAACGAGATCTTTTCAACCAGGAAGCGCCGTGCCAAAAAGGCATGCTCCAATTCCTCCTCCACCCTCTTCAATGCTTCTCGTGCCTCATCAGTTAATTGTCGAGGAGAATTCAAATCAGGATTTCCAAGCATAATGTTATATAAAGGCCTTAATTGCACATTGGGGATTCTCAAATATGGTCTTATCCATTGAATATCTCCCATTAATTTTTGAAAATCATTAAGTGTGGAAAGTTTATCAATTCTTAAGGAAATTTTCTGTGGAACAATTTTTTGAGAAAATATTTTCGTCCCTAAATAGGCTATTACTTTTTCCTTTTGAACCTTCTCAGGAGCTATAAATAAACTTGCCTTTTCTAACTCCTTCACTAATTCTGTGTAAGCTGCATTCAACCTGGAATCACAATTTGCTGCTAACAAGATATCGTCCATATAATGAATGCATCTAACATCAGGATACTTTTCTCTAATCGGTTTAAGGGCATGGGCTACATATAATTGACACATGGTGGGACTATTGGCCATACCCTGGGGTAAAACCACCCATTGAAATCTTTTATCAGGCTCTTCATGATTAACAGAGGCTAAGGTAAACGCAAATCTAACACTATCTTCAGCACATAAAGGAATAGAAAAGAAACAATCCTTAATATCAATTACAATTATAGGCCATCTCCTTGGCAGGGCTGATAATAATGGCAATCCTCTTTGAACCGGCCCCATGATCTCCATTTGTCTATTAATAGCTCATAAATCATGCAACAATCGCATGTTCCTGGTTTTTTCTTTATTACAAAAATAGGGGTATTCCATGGTGAAACCGAGGGTTTGATATGCCCCAATTCAAGTACAAGGTTCTTGTACAAGGTGAGCTTCAGCTGTCAATTTTTCAGAGGACAAAGGCCACTGAGGAACCCACACTGGTTGCTCTGTCTTCCAAGTGATAGGTATACCTTCCTCAGCGGCCCATAGGAAAAACCCAGCCCCTGCCTCCCTTCATGCGGCTGAGCAACAATGGGGGACTTTCGGTCTTGCAAATACTTCCCTAGGCCAAAGGAAGGATGATATCCCATGGCCTGCATAATACCACGAGAAGTCTCAGTATAATTTTCTTCATTAGTTAATGTAAATCCCATTTCTGTTAATAAATCACATCCCCATAATGATACTGGAAGTTCAAGTACAAATGGCTGGATTTTTCCTGAATGTTCCTCTGCATCTTCCCAGGGCAATTCTCTTACACTCATGGTGGGAGTTTTTGCATAACCTAATCCTTGGAGAGCTTGAGAGGACTCTTGAAGAGGCCATCCCTGGGGCCAATCCTTCTTTGCTATAATGCTTCTATCAGTGCCAGTATCAAGAAGCCCTAAAATTTTCTTTCCATCCACTCTTATCTCCAAAAGAGGGTGTTGATCCAGGTGTAAGCTTACAAAGGCTCCATCTGATCCCATAAAACCAAACCCTCCTTTTCCTCGTTCTTTATCTTGTGATGGAAACATTTCATGACAACTGGGAAGAATAAGAACCTGAGCTAATCTATCTCCAGGGGAGATGGAAACAATCCCTCAGGGGGAAGAAATCATAATGTTAACAACCCCAGTATAATCAGGATCTATGACACCAGGATGAATAACTAACCCCATTAATGCTGATGATGAACGGCCAATTAGTAACCCCACTGTTCCCTTGGGGAGTGGACCTTGGAGATCTGTTTCTATTAACTAAACGCCCATCTGAGGGGTTAGTACGAGTCTGGTGGCAGAGCAGAGGTCCAATCCTGCGCTCCCCTTAGTGGCTCTCCGCGCTGGTTGGGATGCCGCAGGGTTGGCCAATTCCCCTCTGGCTTGCTCTTCATTGCTCCATATATTTGCAGGCCCTGCGCGCAAGGACCTCCCTGCTCATTTTTTGACCTGGCTCCACCATAGCCTGTAGTAAGTGGCTGTCCATTAATATCTTTCACTGATCTG
>NW_022196903.1:18777671-18802748 GCF_008632895.1 Mastomys coucha | reverse complement strand
TCTTTATGACTTTGAAATCCAATGGTTCATGAAACCTTTGCCCTTGGGCATCTTGAAACACAGGGAAGTAACGCTGACCCCTAGCTTCCCGCCAAACTTCCGGACAAAAGGAAGTACCGTAAGTGGCAGTCTTATGGGGGGGTAAGGATACAGGTGGCCCTGGGGCTGTGGGCTCTACCCTAATGATGGACTTCTCCATTTTCTGTACTAACTTCTCGGTTCCTCTTCAGAGTCCGAGCCGCTCTCATCAGTCTGATCTTTCTCAGACTTTGCTGACCTCTCTTCCTTCAGCTGTTCTAATGCTTTCTGTCCCTTCTCTACTGCTTTAGAACACACTTTATCCTTCAGGCAGCTCCTAAGCAGTTTCCAGATTGGTCGCACTCCACCTTGTAAGGTTCCTTCCTCCCAGGCAAAATGCAGATCTCTCCCTAATTCGTCCCAGCTGGGCAGCGTCAGGTGACCCGACACCGCGAACCAAGGGGTAGCAATATCTACCTCTGGCAGAAATCTTTCTAGGGTTCCTCTCTTCAATTCTATCTTTTTTGCTTTTAATAGCTCCTTAAGAGCAACAAACATGGGACAAGATTGCGAGTTCCCCATACTATCACTTTTGATTTGCCCTTAACGGGACTTTATTGCTCCACTCTGGAGACCTTATTGCCTCTTTACCGAGGTCCTTCCCTTTTGTCCTACCTTACCTGGGAACTTACCAGTCGACTGCCCTGTCTGCAAGGAGTTCTGAGCCGTAGAAGATGTCCCCGTACTGGCTACCACCTGTTGCCGCCTCACCGACCAGCAGAAATAAGGAGGCAACCACAAACTCTTCTCCAAGCAGTTTATTCAGGAACCTTGTACTACAGAATCATTCATTCATCCCTCCCTCTAGCCCCCAGAACTCGCGTGTTAAATACTTTCCCTGGTCCCAATCAGCATCGGCTATTCGGCGAAGCACAATAGGCTGCGGGAAATCATGCCAGCTTGCATCACAAACTGGAGGGAGGCACTCAACTTTTCCAAATAAGGACTTGTTTATTGCGATGTTCTCTACTCTGGCTGGAGGCCAGGCGCCATATTTAGGGTGGCAGCTGCGGCTCTTCACAGACTGGCTATACTCTGCACAAATAATAAACCTTGCTGTACATTTAGCTAATTTGGGTAGTGGTCTTTACGTTCATTCAGTAGGATTAACACTAAGTTATTCTGTTCCATTTTTCTCTGTATTGATTCATAATCTTTTTATGAATTGATCAGAATGAGGTATATGTTGTCATTCATCATTTGTCCTTTCAAAAAATTGTTGGGATCTACTCTGTGTCATACAGGTTCTGGATTTGAAATGATCACTAATGTAAAAAAATAGTACTTCCCACATAACAGTGTAAGCAGCCACTAAAATTAATAAGAAGACCATATGATTACTGCTATCAAACTGGATAACTGCTTTGAAAACAATATATTCTCATGCTAACATCTAACAAAATAATATATTCAGAGTCTCATCCAGTGGAGCAGGTGGAAATGCTTAAAATCTTACTGAAAGAGGAAGTAACCTTGGATCTCTGAGCAGAAGGACAGTAGTTACCCAGACAAGTGGTAGTATGATCGAGTGAGCACTGCTGGTGAAGAAGAGGCAAGAGTACTTGTTCTGTGACTAGAACATTGTAGATAAGATACTTATAGATAGATGAGCATGGTACATCCTGCCTAGAATGATATTTCACCTGGTTGTTTTGCTTCTCTTTTATCTCTCCCCAATTAGTTTATCCAAGGGGGTTTGGTGATAAGAGGTGGTGGTGGTGGTGGTGGCGGTGGTGGTGGTGGTGGTGGTAGTAGTGATGGTGGTTGAGGTAGTGTTGGAGGAGGAGGAGATGGTGGTGGTAGTGGTGGTGGTAATGGTGGTGGTGGTGGTAGATGAGGAGTAAGAGATGGTAATGGTGGTGATGGTGGTAGTGATGGTGGTGGTGGTGGTGGTAGTGGTGGTAGTGGAGGAGGAGGAGATGGGGATGGTGGTGGTGATGGTGGTGGTGTTGGTGGTAATGATAGTGGTGGTAGTGATGGTGGTGGTGGTGGTAGACGAGGGGTGGTGGTTATGGTAGTGGTAGGTGGTGGTTGTTTATTTTGTGTTTTGTTTTTGTTTTTGTTTTCTTTTTATTAAGTTACTTATTTACTGGTTTTACCAGCACAAGTTGAACAGTCCTCTAAGGTGGGGGAGTGAGGATTAACGATAGAGAGAAGACTCAGAGACAAGAGTTAGAATTGGGAGGGCTGAAGGTCAATACCGCATCAGCCTCGAGTTTACTTTTCTTACCTTTTTTTATACTTCACAGTGCTATGGAAAACAAAGCCACAAGCCATCAGAAACAACCACTCTGGTATACATGATATATATTCCCATCTGGAACCCTCCCTTCCACTTTAACATTAGCATTTAACCTCCATTGTATCCCCTCTTATTGTCCCGTTCAGCAGCAGGCAAGGAAATCTGCCAGCAGACATTGATCTGCCTTGACTTGACTGCCTGGCAAGCAGATTTACACAGAAACAGACAAAATGGCTCCCTACAATTTATTTACTTTCATTCCTGGCTGCAACTTCCACCCCCTCCTATCTTCCTCCCTCTCACCTTCTGCACCCCCCCCAATGCACTTCTTCCTTCTTTTCTGCTTCTCAGAAAAGGGGAGGCCTCCTGTGGATATCAGCCAACTTTGGCATATCCAGTTGCAGTAAGACCAGGTACATCTTCCTTTATTAAGACAAAGTAGCTCATTTAGTTGGAATGAATCCAAAGTCAGGCTATGTGGTCAGAGACAGCCCATGCTCCAGCTTTATGAGTAACACATGAAATCCCAGCTGTACAACTGTTACATATATGTAGCCTGAATCTGTCCCATACTTGCTTTCTGGTTTGCAGTTCAATTTCTATGAGCCCCTATGGGCACAGGTTATTTTATTCTGTAGGTTTTCTTGTAGTATCCTTGACCTCTCTGGCTCATTCAGTCCTCCTCTCCCTCTTTCACAGAATTCCCTAAGCTCCAGTTAATGATTGGCTGTTGGTCTCTGTATCAGTTTCTACTATGTGCTTGGTAAAGTCTCTTTGATGACAGTTATGCTAGGTTCCTGTCAGTATGCTAAAGAGAGTAGAATCATACTCTCTCTCATGGCATGATTCTCAAGCTGGGCCAGAAGTTGGTTGGCCCATTTCCTCAAATTCTGTTCCATTTTACTCCTGAACATCTTTTTTTTTTCTTTTATTAGATATTTTCTTTATTTACATGTCATATTTCTCAGTTTCCTCTCGAAAAAAAAAAAAAACCTCAAAAAACAAGAACAAACCTCTGTTCCCTCCCCCTTCTCCCTGCTCACCATCCCACCCTCTCCCACTTACTGGCCCTGGCATTCCCCTACACTGCGGCATAGAACCTTCACAGGGCCAAGGGCCTCTCCTCCCATTGATTACTGACTTGGCCATCCTCTACTATACACATACTGCCGGAGCAATAAGTCCCACCATGTGTACTCCTTGGTTGGTGGTTTAGTCTCTGGGAGCTCTGAGGGTACTAGTTAGTTCATATTGTTGTTCGTCCTAAGGGGTTGCAAACCCTTCCGCTCCTTTTGGTCCTTTCTCTGCTCCTTCATTGGGGACCCTGCACTCAGTCCAGTGGATGGCTGTGAGCCTCTACTTCTGTATTAGTCAGAAGCCTCTCAGGAGACAGCTATATTAGGCTGGATTGTCCTTCCTTCAGTCCCTGCTCCATAGTTAGTCTCTGTAACTCCTATACATCTTGTAGGCAGGAGAAATTGTAAGGCTTTGTGGCTGGGTTGATGTCCCCATCCCTCCACTGGAAGTCTTTCCTGGTTACAGGAGATGGCCAGATCAGGATCCATATGCCCCATTGCTAAGAGTCTTAGCTAGGGCTACTCTCATAGATTCCTGGGAGTTTCCATTCTCCTAGGTTCCTAGTCTATCCCTGAGGTACTTCTCTCCCAATCCAGAGGTCTCTCTCAATATTCTCTACCCCTATACTCCCCCACCTCATCCCCTCTGTTCTGATCCCCACCCCTTCCCTCACCCAGTCCTCTCCCTCCATCCACTCCTGATGTCTAATCTATTTCCCTTTCTCAGTGAGATCCAAACTTTCTTCCTTGGTTCCTCCTTTTTGCTTAGCTTCTTTGGATCTATGTTTTGTAGCATGGTTATTTTGTACTCTATGACTAATATTCACTTATAAGTTAATACACACCATTTTTGTCTTTCTGGAACTATGTCACTTCACTTTGGATGAATGATTGTAGATCCATCCATTTGCCTGCAAATTTCATGATTTCAGTGTTTTCTATGGCTGAGTCATACTCCATTCTGTAAATGTATCACTTTTTTTTTTTTATCCATTCTTAGGTCAACAGCCATATAAGTTACTTTTAGTTTCTGGATATTATAAATAAAACTGCTCAGAATATATTTGAGCAAGAATCCTTATGATAGGGTGAAATGTCCTTTGGATATATGCCTTGCCTAGGATTGTATGCTGGGTCTTAAGGTAGATCAAATCCTAATTTTTTTTTTTTTTTTGAGAAACTGCTATATTGATTTCCAAAGTGGCTCTACAGGATTGCACTCCCAGAAACGCTCTACATCCTTGCAGGCATGAACCATCACTTTAGTTTTTGATTAGCCATTCTGAGGGGTGAAATTTGGAATCTCATAGTCATTTTTATATGCATTTCCCTGATGGCTAAGGATGTTGAACATTTCTTTAAGTGCATCTCCGCCATTAGAGATTCCTCTGTCAAGAATTCTCTGTTTAGATTTGTACCCAGTGTTTTAATCGAGTTATTTGGTTTTTGTAGTGTCTAATTACTTGAGTTCTTCATATATTTTTATATTGGCCCTCTGTCGAAGCTGTCATTTTCTCCTAATGACAGTGTTCATTGCCTTACAGAAGCTTTTCAGTTTCATAAGGTCCATTTCTTAATTGTTGATCTTAGTGCCTGAGGTGTCGGTGTTCTGTTCAGGAAGTTGTCTCCTGTGCAAATGCGCTCAAGGCTATACCCAGTTTCTCCTCTCTCAGGTTTAGTGTATCTAGTTTCATCATGAGGTCTTTGATCCACTTAGACTTAAGTTTCGTGCAGGTTGATAGATAGGATCTATTTGTATTCTTCTACATGATGACATCCAGTTAAACCAGCATCATTTATTGAAGATGATTTCTTTTTTTCAATTGGATAGTTTTGTCTTTTTTGTCAAAAATCAAGTGTTCTTAGGTCTATGGATTTATTTCGGGGTCTTTGATTTCTCAATCCACCAATCAATCTGTCTATTTCTATACCAGTTCTATGCAGTTTCTATTACTCTTGCTCTGGGTATAGTGATCTTGGCTGACATCTGTAGTCTCTTAGCATCTGCAAGACATCTGCCCAGGCCCTTCTGGGTTTTGGAGTCTTTGTTGAGAAGTCAGGTGTAATTCTGATAGGTCTTCCTTTATATGTTACTTGGGTTTTTTTCCCCCTTGCAACTTTTAATATTCTTTCCTTGATTCTTTGTACATTTAGTGTTTTGATTATTATTTTATGGCACTATTTTCTTTATTGGTACAATCTATTTGGAATCTGTAAGTTTCTTGTATGTTTTTAGGGATATCTCTTTTTTAGATTAAGAAAATTCTCTTCAATGATTTCATTGAAAATATTTTCTGAGCCTTGGATCTAGGAAACTTTGGGTTGTTTGTTTTTAATAAATACATATTTCCTGAAGATTTATCAGAGTTGTAAACTATTTTTTTCATAGATAAAGGAACTTCTGGGTTTGTTGAGAAAGCCACTCAGAAAGGCAGCTGGTGCATAACACTGAAGCTTTTCTTCTCTCTCACTGCATGATAGAAGTCGATTGTTTGGGACTGGTTATTCCAGTTTAAGGTTAAATAAAAGGCATCATAGAATTTTCTAATCCTGCTTCTCCAGTTAACTTGGCTCTCTTCTTTGTGTAACTTTGCCCTAGTTTATCTCTGTGGGAAATCAATTCCATAGATACCTTTCTTAGGCCTCTTCTTTCTAATTGCTTAATCACTGCAGTCTATATTGTGGTCTGGATTTACCATAACATTGTACTGCTTGAATTAGCCTCTTTGTTTTGTTGTGATCATACTACTAGTCTTGGGCCTTCACTCAGTAGATTTTAACATTATCTCCACTTTCCTAAAATAAGCCTTTTAATGATTGTAGTACCTAACACTTGGAGAAGTGAATAAAAAAATAAAATTCTACCCTTTGAGTTCACAACCAATAAAGGAAGAAGAGCCCTTATTGGGAATCTGAATTAAGCTAAATGGAACTCAAGAGTCCCACTAGCACAGCACACCTGCATGGATAGATAATTGACACGTAGAAAGAGAGTAGAAAAGGTACCATGCTATCAATTTTTACAACATGAATTGGGACTGTAGGAGCACATGGATATAATAAAATCCTATCAGTTAGACCGGACCTCAGAGCTAATCAGATATACAGGATGAAACAAAGAATGCAACTCCCTCATTTGGAGCCCATAAAGAGGTGGATACATTGTATTTGTATCAAGAAAGTTGAGCAAAGGACTTCCAGTTTTTCTAGGGGCTTCTTTAACTCAAGTCTGTCCTTGATATTAACACAGCCCACCCAAATATCCATCGGTCTGTCTTCCATTTTGTCCATGTGGACCTGCTATCTGTGGGACAGTGGCCTATTCAGGTAACCTGCGCTCAGTCGAGAACAGGCCTGGAATTCTGGAGCCCCGGTGGGCAATTATTTCTGCCTGCAAGGGACTTAGGAGTTCAGCCACACCTCCTGGGACCCTGACTCCTGTTTCAGTCCCAATCCCCCACAGTGCTCCCACCTCAGGAGATATGTGTTCTGTCATGTAGAAATGCCCCAAGCTCCCAGAATTCCAGCTGGACCCTAACCCCAGTCATCTGACCACAACCAGGTATGCCCCGCCCCACAAACAGGTAGCCCCCACTTCATAATATAAGGGGCGGTTTGCTCCCCCTCTCTTGCCCTCTCTTCCTCTCTTGCTCCCTTACTTCCTCTCTTGCTCTCTTGCTCTCTTGCTCTCTTCTCCTCTTGCCCTCTCTCTTCCTCTCCTCTCCTTCTTCTCCCTTTTCTCTCTCTCCACATGGTCATGGCTGGCTTCTTTTCTCTTTCCTACAATAAAATATCTCATGACTGCATTGCCTCCTTTTAAAGCGTTGTGCAGGCCCAGCATTGGCAGCAGAGAGTCCCTGGCCTTGCAGCTGGATGCATTCACCTGTTTTGTTAGGATCCGGTCCCATCCTGTTTCCTCTGTAAGAGTGAATGACCTAGGCTGCAGCATCAGCGGCACATTAAGCAGCTATAAGCAGCAGCAGTGGTAGTCATCTCTAGCTGACCCTTTGTTGTTTGGTATCTCATCAGGCTGATTTTTTTGGCCTTTCTATCTGTCTTCCCTGTTTGAAACCCTGACAAATAATGCTAAACAACTTTGTTCTTTCTGTAACCCAGAATGTTTGTGGAACTCATGGACTTCTCTTCCTTTCCTAGTACAGTGGAAGTTCTCATCATCTCAACCAAAGATACTATCATACTTAAAAGAGACGGGGATATAAAAGTAGATATGTTCATATATATGCATACCATTAGTGAAAAAGAGACCAAAGATTTGAAGGTGGGGTATATGGGGGGGGGGTTGGAGAGAAGAGATGGAGGGAGAAATATTGTATTCATTTTACAATCTCAAAAATAGAATGCATTTTAAATAGAAAAAAATCTGTATACATGATATTGCATTTGTAGGGATCTGTTTGTCTACTTTATGTACTATTGCTAACCTTTACATATGCTCAAAGTTAGAAGTAAACAAGATGATTCTCTCAGATAAACTTGCAAGTTGAAGGTGTGGGAGGAATATGAACACACTGCTAAAATTCTGTAGATAGCTCAGTCTTGATACATAGTATTGTGTTCCTTCTATGTTGTTGTCTTTTTCTCTTTCTTTTTCTTGGTATAAGTCTCATCCTGGATTTTAGATATATATAGTGGGTGTTTATTCTTTACATTTTAATTGAGTTCTCTTATATATCAATTCATTAAAGTATCTTCCTATATTTAAACTCTCAAAAGTCTTAGTTTTCATTTTATAAAAAGTTACACATTTTCTGGTATTGTCTTGGCCAAGTAAAACTATCATATAGGATGTGACAAATTTTCTCTTTAAAATGAAATGGTTCAGGATAATGTTTTGAACTACCTTGCTATAAGGAAGAGAAAGGCAAGTGCTTGTAAGAAATTATGTCTTTTATCTTTCCTGCGGTTATGCTAACGCACTTGCTAGACTTTCCCAGAAGAAAATGATACAAGTGTAAATGATTTCTTCATGCCAAGATATGGGGGCTTAATGGCATGAATGCTTCATAAGAGAAATACAGACAGCAGAGTACAATTTTATCCTATTATTCCGAGGCCTTAGCAATCTCAAGACCTTAGCAGAATAGGAGCTATCTCTTTTAAAAGGGAATGAAAATATCTAAGAGACAGAACGGAGAGAATGAAGCCCGTAGGACTTTTCTCTTCTTATGAAAGTAATCCTTACCCACCCTGACCCGCCCCCAATAGTTTCCTGTCTTACAAATAGGAGATAGAATCCAGAATTTTTTTACTCTCTTTCCTGTTTGAAGAAATAGCTTTGTATTGTCTTTCCACCCTTATAAAAAGTTTTAATCTGTTTTTAAAGACACCTCAAGACTTTATGATAATGCTTTATTACTTAAATGATTTTTTCTAGTTTTACTAAATTTTTTATCATATCAACATTTTATACTGAAATTGTTTTTAGTGGAAGATATTTGAATTGTATACAAATGTACATTAAATTTAAAAATAATCCTCAGCTTATAATTTTCTTTTCTGGTAAAAAACCACTTTACCAGTCCCAGACTGTTCTTTTATTAGTCTTTTCTTTTCTTTCTCTTTCTGTTCCTCCTTCCACATATCCTCTCTCTCATGCCCTCCTTTATTTCCCTGTCCCTTACCGTCATCTTTCTGGTTTTAAGGCTTGCTTTGTAGTCTTCCGATATCTCTGAACGCTTCTGAAACACTAGAGTGTTTTATCTGTGTCCGCTGATCTCTCTGATATCGCTGAAATATTGTAGTGTTTTATGTTTGTCTAGATTTTAATACCAACATTTAATAAAACTGATTAAAACTTTAAAGTTCTAAACTCTACCAGTAGATATCATTTTATATAGGCAGTAGAGATAAAGTCATAGCACTGCCACAAACATCTTACTAGCTATGATACATATTCTGTATGTATTTTCTATGTGGAAAATTCTATGGCTTTATGTTAAATAAGTGTCAAAATATTAAAGTGAGTTACTTTCATGACTGGGTCTCAGCGATATTCCATGAAGCATGTTATTGAATTATGGTAGAACAGTTGTCCTTTTGCAAGTTCAAGTTTGCATTCAAGCCTAGAATTTGTCTCTCGATTCTGC
Source organism: Mastomys coucha (assembly GCF_008632895.1). Taxonomy (NCBI): domain Eukaryota; kingdom Metazoa; phylum Chordata; class Mammalia; order Rodentia; family Muridae; genus Mastomys; species Mastomys coucha. The sequence continues at coordinate 18,793,245 of NW_022196903.1, read as the reverse complement.
CCTGTTTATCCCTGCCTCAAACTACTGTGCTCTTATGTGGGTATAGGTTAGTATGCCAACTATTATTTTAAAAGACAATATAACTTTTCCACACACATGCCTACATCAAAGTGTGTAGACAATATTGGATGTTTGTGCCACTAGTTTCATAGAGGTTGTTATTTTGATGTATGTACGTCTATGATAATATTTTTATTGAAAAGAGAATAGTATAATGATTCACCTGACAATTTGGTATGGAGGACAAATGTCTTATCCCCTACAAATTCTGCATGATTTCATTCATTGCCACGGATGTTTGCTTTGGGTTTTAATGGACTTTCATATCATTAATAGTAATGTTCAAATTTGCTTATGGTGTGTCATAACAGATCTTTGTTGTTGTTGTTTGGTTTTCTGAGACAAGGTTTCTGTGTGGAGCCCTGACTGTCCTGGAACTCACTCTGTAGACCAGGAGAGCCTCGAACTCAGAAATCCGCCTACCTCTGCCTCCCAAGTGCTGGGATTAAAGGTGTGCGCCACCACTGCCCCCGGCATCAACAGCAGAAATTTTAACAAGACATTTTTGTAAACATTGTCAATCATTGTGCCACAAATTTCATCACGGTAACAAAATTCCTGACAAAACAGCTCAAGGGAAAAGGATTTCTTTGACCTCATGGTTTCACAGTGGCTGCTTCCACTGACTGCAGGTCCATGGCACAGGAGAACACCATAGGAAGGGAGTACTGTAGAGGAAAGAGCCGCTAGGCTAATACAGGAAGCAGACAGTGTACAGGACCTGGGCAGGTACATCTTTGCAGGAATACCTCCTATGAATTGCTTACTGTAATTGTCCTCACATCCCAACAATGTCAATGTTGCTATTACCTCAAGGAATTATTCTAGTGATTATGCTAGGCTCCTCAAAATCCAGCTGTCTTTTCTTTCAACAGAGTCACCATTCAGGCACAAATATCTCAATATGTGAACCTTTTGGGAGGTTGCTACTCCATTTCAAAACTACAAAAGCAAATTAATTTGAATTAATTTAATCGTATATGAATGCTATTGTTTGAAAATGTATTTAATATCTAAAAATGTAGTCAATATATGTTTGAAAGTTTCAAATGGATTCTATAGATGTATTACTAAGTTTTAAACAGAAAATAATTGTGTATAATAAAATATTGAAATTCTATCATTCTTTATTGTTACTAGTTTAAACATGTGATTAACTCATAATTGGCATTGTTATCAGGGCCAAGAACTTGTGGCTAAATAATTCTAGGCCTTAGGGGAGAACTGTAACTATTAATCTAAGTGTACATAATATTAAAACAACACCTAATGACTTATTGTTATACTCGTGGACCAGTGCACTGTCCAGTCCTCATCAATGAAGCTTCTTTTTAGTAGATGGCACTTGATACAGAGATTCATATCTGAAAAGGTACAAAGAATAAGATATTGCAGAATACTGAGCCCAAAATGGGAAATCTGTATCACACTTTCTCCCCCCAATGTTCAGATATTATTGGGAAAGAAGAGGCAGAAAGACTGTATGAGCTCTGGATGGTAAATATTAAGGAAAAAATGTTTTGTAGATACAACAAAGCAGTTGCACTGGCTAATTCATTGCAGTTGGGACAGAAGGCACAAGACCACTGAAGCCTGAGGTCACACAAAATACTAGCATATTGAGGGGAGACAGGTGCAAGTCTAACTACTAACTAACTAAGAAGTTCCCGCTTCTAACTAAGAAGCTGTTGGAATTTGTTAGCTCCTGGAAGAGGAAGAACAGAAGCTAGAAGCTTCCAGGACTAGACCTATGTTAGCAGACAGACAAAGGAAGCCTCTGGTACAACAATTCCTACAGGAGAATAAAAGTTACTTTCATATCTGGTGCTCAACTTGGTTGGAAGAAAAACCCAACATGGTTGAAGCAGAGGAAAACCCACCAACATTGCAGAAAGCAGAGGGTATCTGAAAGAAAGCCACAGAGGAGAAATTTGCCTGGGATGTCTCCAGAGGAAACATCAGTTCCTCTGAGACAACAAGTATTTCAGGAAAATAAAAGTTACTTCAATATCTGGCACCCAACATGGGACATCCCCATTTACTCCGTTGGGGGGGGGCTCTATGCTGTTTTTTGCTCCCAAATAACTATAGGGTATTTCTATGTCTACCCTAGCCTGTTCTAGCTCCCAAATAAAAGACAGAGAGACTTGGTACATTTATTGACAAGTTGCAAGACAAAGCTGGGAAGATTCTGTGGTATTCTAACCTCCTGTGAGAATCTACTTCCCATGGTGTGGTTTTTCTACCTGTATTTGTGTCTCCTTCTGGCTTGCTCTACTCCAAGTGGTGTCCTCGTGGTGAATCCCTTGGTGACCTTTTCATCAATACTTCTGAACCCTCTCCCTCACAACCATCTCTTATTATCCATCCATATGGTCTCTTCATACCTTCTGCTCTTCCTTTCTCTCCCATTTGGGGACTTCTCCAAGGGATCAGGAATCTTGCCTCTCTACCCATCCATAGTCTGATCAGCTCTTTATTAATCAATCACAGGTAATTTGGGAGCATCCTTTATATGACAGTGATACATGAGATAGTTCAATAATCATAATAATCTGGGCACCGAAATCAGCATCTGATTACACAGTGGATAAGACCAACCCCAGCAGAAGAGTCTGTTTCCTTTAAGGGTGTGGATACTGGTGTGTTGTCTGCTCTCAAGAGAAGGCTATACCTCCAAGAGTGTAAGAGGTTCACTAGGTGTGCTTAATGTTTTCTTATTTTGTTTTGTTTTGTTTTGTTTTATCTTTAAGACACAAACTTGGGTATGTAGTTGTCTCAATTACAGTTTCTATTGCTGTAAGAAACCTGGCCATGTCTGGGGGACTGGGGAGAGGGTTAGGGTCGAATTTGAACTTTGGACTGAAAAAGGCTTGCATGCTCAGAGCTCAGTGAGTTGTGTAGTGAGAGGCAAGCTAGTAAGCTGCATTTTTCCATGGCTTATGATTCTGTTCCTGCCTCCGGGTTTTTATGTCTAGTTCCTTCCCTGACTTCCCTCTGTGATGGAATGTGACCCAAGAGTTGCAAGGTGAAATAAACCCTTTCCTTTCCAAGTTGCTTTCAGACATGGAGTTTTATAACAGCAATAAAAACCCTAACTAAGACAGTAGGGAAAGAGAAATAGATATGTAAAAATGGGAGATGTTGAGATACATTGTATTAATAGTATCAAAAAACTAATAAAATGAGGAAAATATGTAATTGAACAAAATGCCCTCTAGTAAAAATTTTTATGGGTAAATTTTGGTTTAAAGGAATTAGTAGAATATGAGTAGTTAGGTTTATCATGACAGTTTTCAAACAAAGCTTATCTTTATTATTTTAATTATAAGCAATTTTTAAATAACTCAACCAGTTTTTTGTTTAATTTTTAAAATTTATTTATGCACTTTACATCCAGATACCAGCCCCACCTCCCTCTTCTCTACCCTGTCCCACACTCACATATCCCTCCCCACACAAGCCCCTCCCTTTCTCCTCAGAGAAGGAGAAGCCCCCAATGGGTACCAGCATTGCTCTGGCACAAGTTGCGGCATGACTAAGTGCATCCTCTACCACTGAGGCCAGACAAAGAAACCCATTTAGGGGAAGGGCATCCAAAGGCAGGCAACAGAATCAGAGACAACCTGTACTCTAATTGCTAAGGGAGCCATATGAAGACCAAGATGCACATCTGCTACAAATGTGTAGGGGCCCTAGGTCCAGCCTGTGGGTGCTCTTTTGTTAGTTATTTACTCTCTGTGAACCCTCCAACCCTGGGCCCATATTAGTTGATTCTGTAGATCTTCTTGTGGTGTCTTGTGGTGGCCTCTTGCTCCATGAGTCCTTACCCCCAGTCCTCCCCAAGTCTCCTCAAGCTATGACTAATGTTTGGCTGTGTGTCTCTCTGCATCTGTTTCAATCAGCTGCTGGATGAAGCCTCTCAGAAAAAAAATTATGCTAGGCTCCTGTCTTGAAAGCATAGCAGGGTATCATTAATAGTGTCAGGGGTTGGCTGTCTCCCATGGGGTGGGTCTCAAATTGGGCCAATCACAGGTTGGCCATCCCTTCAGTCTCCACTTCATCTTTATCCCTGCTTATCTAGAAGGCAGACCAAGTTTTGGGTTGAAGGTTGTTTGGGTGAGTTGGTGGTGTCCTCTCCCACTACTGGAAGCTCTGCTTATCTACAAGAGGTGGCTATTGCCAGCTGCTAGTAAATCTCAGGTAGACTCACCCCCATACAATCCAAGGAGCCTTTCCCATACCAGGTCTTAGGCTCATCCCAAAGATGCCCACCTCCCCATTTCTGTTCTCTCTCCCAGCCATATCTCCAACCCCTGCTACCTCCACACCTGAACCTCACTCCTGATTCCCACTCCATCCCATCTCCCACTCAATTCTCTGCCTCCTTGAGCCTCCTATATCTGTTTTATATCCTCTTCAGTGTGAAATTCAAGCATCCTCCTTTGGGACTTACCTATTATTTAGCTTCTTTGGTTCTGTGGATTCTAGCATGGTTATACCTGGACTTTATGCCTCATATACACTTATAAGTATGTACCATGCATGTCTTTCTAGGTCTGGGTTACCTAATTTGGCATGATATTTTCTAATTCCATCCATTTGCTTGCAAATTTCAGGATGTCAGTGTTTTTAATAGCTGAGTAGTATCCCATTGAGTAAATGTACTACATTTTCTTTTTTTTCATGTTTTTATTTATTTATTTGTTTATTACACTCCAGATTTTATCCCCACCCAGTCCACCTTCCACATCCCATACCTCCTCCCCACCCCCTGTCCCCATCCCCTATCACTACCCACCACCCCTGACCTCTAAACTCCCTGGGTCCTGCAGGCTCCTGAGGGTTAGGTGCATCATCTCTGATTGAACATACCTGGCAGTCCTCTGCTGTACAAGTGTTGGTGACCTCATACCAGTTGATGTATGCTGCCTGTTTGGTGGTCCAGTGCTTGAGAGATCTTGGGGATTCAGAGATTAATTAAGACTGCTGCTCCTTCTACAGGATCACCCACTTCCTAAGCTTCTTCCAGCTTTCCCCTAATTCAATCCCATGGGTCAACAGCTTCTGTGCATTGGTTTGGTTAAAATATCTGCATCTGACTCTTTCGGCTGCTTGTTGCGTTTTCCGGAGTGCGGTCATGCTAGTCCCTTTTTGTGAGCGCTCTATAGCCTCAGTAATAGTGTCAGACCTTGGGACCTCCCCTTAAGCTGGATCCTACTTTGGGCCTGTAGTTGGACCTTCTTTTCCTCAGGCTCCTCTCCATTTTCATCCCTGCAGTTCTTTCAGACATGAACAATTATGGGTCAGAGTTTTAACTGTGGGATGATCACTTCCTCCCTCATCTGATGCCTTGTCTTCCTACTGGAGGTGGGCTCTATAAGTTCCCTCTCCCTACTGTCTGGCATTTCATCTAAGGTCCCTTCCTCTGAGTCCTGAGAGTCTCTCACCTCCCAGGTCTCTCTGGTGCATTCTGGAGGGTCTCCCCAACCTCCTATCTCCCAAAGTTGCCTATTTCCATTCTTTCTGCTGACCTTCAGAGCTTCAGTCTTTTTCCCTCACCCAATATCAGATCAGGTTCCCTTCCTCCCACTCCCATCCACTTTCCCTCCCAGGTCCCTCTGTCCATCCTTGTGATTGCTTTCTTCTCCCTCCCAAGTGGGACTGAGGTGTCTTCACTTGGGCCCTTCAGCTTGTTGATCATTTTTAGTTCTGTGGACTGTATGTTGGGTATTCTGTACTTTTCTCTCTTTCCTTTCCTTTCCTTTCCTTTCTTGTCCTGTTCTTTTCTTTCCTTTTCTGTTCCTTTCTTTTCTTTCTTTTTTTTCTGCATAGTATGTGTGCTTTTTTTATTAGATATTTTCTTTATTTACATGTAAATTTCTCCATTCCCAGTTTCCCCTCCAAAAAACAAAGAAACAAACAAAAACAACAAAAACAAACCCCTGTTGCCCCCCCTCCCCATGCCTGCCACCCCACCCTCTCCCACTTATTGGCCCTGGCATTCCCCTACACTGGGGCACAGAACCTTCACAGGGCCGAGCTCCTCTGCTCCTATTGATAATCAAATTGCAATCCTCTACTATACACATGCTGCCAGAACAATCAGACCCCTCCATGTGCAGTCCTTGGTTGGTGGTTGAGACCATTCTTTGGTTATGGGACATCTATGTTGTTTACAACTTCTGTCTATTACAAATAAAGCTGCTATGAACATAGTTGAGCAAGTGTCCTTCTGTTATGGTGGAACATCTTTTAGGCATAGCTAGATCTTGAGGTAAATCTCTTCACAATTTTCTGAGAAACCATCAAATTGATTTCAAAATTGGTTATACAAGTCTGCACTCTTACTAGCAAAGAAAAAGTGTTCCCCTTGCTCCACAAGCATGTGCTGTCACTTGAGTTTTTTATCTTTGTCATTCTGACAACTGTAAGATGGAATCTAAGAGTTGTTTTGATTTGCATTTTCCTGATGACTAAGGATGTTGAATATTTCTATAAGTGTTTCTCTATCATTAGCCATTCCACTGTTGAGAATTCTGTTTAGTTCTGTACTCAATTTCAACGGAGTTATTTTGTTTCTTGGTTTTGAATTTCTTTAATTCCTTGTAATTTGGGATGTTAACCTTCTTTTGGATGTAGGGTTGGTAAAGAGTCCTATTCATTGTATCTTTTGTCTTACAGAAGCTTTAAAGTTTCATGAGGTCCTGTTTATAAATTGGTGACCTTAGTGCCTGAGCTATTCCGGTTCTGTTCAGGAAGTTGTCTGTGCTAGTTTGTTCAAGATAGTTCTCTACTTTCTCTTTGATTAGATTAAGGGTGTCCCTGTGTTGAGGTCTTTGACCCATTTGGATTTGAGTTTTGTGCAGGGTGATAAATAGGAATCTATTTGCATTTTTCTACATGCAGACATCTAGTTAGTTCAGCACCATAGCATGTGGATTTTTTTCTTTCAGCTTGTTTCTATTGTCGATTACATGAATAAATTTTCATATATTGATCCATCCTAGCACCCCTATGATGAAGCCTATTAACATGCTAGATAATGTCTTTGGTGTGTTCTTGGAATTGTTTGCAAATATTTTATTGAGTTTTCTTGCACCAATGATTATAACAGAAATTACCTTTTTTTGCTGAGTTTTTATGTGGCTTAGGTATCAGGGTGACTGTGGCCTTAAAGAATGAGTTTGACAATGTTCCTTCTGGTTCTATTTTTGTGGAATAGTTTCAGTAGTATTGGTATTAGCTCTTCCTTGAAAGTCTGGTGGAATTTTGTTCTAAAACCATGTGACCCTGGGCTTCTTTTTGGATGGGAGACTTTTAAGACTGCTTCTATTTCCTAAGGAGTTAGAGGACTATTTAAATTGTTTACCTGATCTTTATTTAACTTTCATAAGTGTTATCTATCAAAAAATCATCCCATTTTGCTTAGATTTTCCAATTTTGTGGAGTATTGAGTTTTGAATTAAGAACTAATGACTCTTTGGATTTCCTCAGTATCTATTGTTATGTCCCCCTTTCCTTTCTGATTTTATTAAAAATTTTATTTTATTATTTTATTTCAGTGCACTCTCTTTTCCTTTTACCTAGTTTCACTTAGGGTTTGTTCATCTTGTTGATTTTCTCAAAGAATCAGCTCTTGGTTTCATTAATTCTTTCTGTTGTTACATTTTGTCTCATGTTTTGATTTCAACCCTCATTCTGATAACTTCCTGCCATCTACTCTTCTTGGGTGTATTTGCTTCTTTTAATGATATGAGCTTTCCTCTTAGGACTGCTTTAATTGTGTGCCATGAGTTTGGGTATGTTGTGCCTTCGTTCTCATTAAATTTTAGAAAGACTTTAATTATTTTCTTTATTACTTCCATGACCCAGTCATCACTGAGTAGAGAGCTGTTCAGTTTCCATGAGTTTGTAGGCTTCCTGTTAATTCTGTTGTTGAAATCCAGCTTTAATCCATGCTGATCTGAGAACATACAAGACATTTTTTCATTTTTCTTTTATGTGTTGAGGCTTGCTTTGTGACCGACTATATGATCAATTTTGGAGAATGTTACATGAGGTGCTGAGAAGAAGGTATATTCTTTTTTGTTTGGATGAAATGTTCTGTAGATATGTTAGGTTCATTTGATTCGTAACTTCTGTTACTGTTATTATTTCTCTGCTTAGTTTTTATCTCAATGACTTGTTTATTAGAGTGGAGTGCTAACTTCTAAATGTGGGTTTGATATGTAATTTAAGCTTTAGCAATGTTTTGTTTACAAATGTGAGTACCCTTTCATTTGGGACTTATATGTTCAGAATTGAGATGTCAACTTGGTAGATTTAACATTTTCTTTGACCAGAAAATCAGTTTATTCAATTGTATATTCTACCCCTGAGATTCTCTCTTCCATCTCCTATCCCATTGCTGATACTTGTTTCTGCACTTTTTCTTCTCTTCCCTAGGTTTTCATCTCAAGGATTTCCCCAGTTTATGTTTTCTTTATTCATTCTATTTCCATTTTCAGGTCTTAAACAGTTTAATTCATTTCCTTCAACTGTTTATTCCCTTCTCCTGTACTTCAAGAGATTTCTTCTTTCCTCTTTAGATGCCTCTATCATCTTTCTTCTTCTCATGCTTCTGTTTTGTTATGACATTTGTGGCTTGCTATAGTAGGATGGCTGAGCTCTGGTTGTGCCATATTGCCCTGGTTCTTGCTGATTGTGTTTCTTAAGCTGGCCTTTAACCATCTGGTTGCCCCTGATCTTTGCAGGATGCTCCTGATGTTGGCAGAACTCCTCAAGTTGGCAGGCAGAGCCATGGGACTGACAGTAGAGTTCAGGGAACAGCATGTTTTATATCTCTGCTGGCTGTGTCCCGGGTGGAACTGAATGTTCCTGGGACCCACAGACTTCTTTATGAAAGCAAGCAAAGACTTGACCCTGATGGTGGAGGTCAGGGAACAGTAAGCTGCTTATCCCTGTTGTCTGTTCCCTGTTGGACCCTGCAGGCAGGGGATTGGTTGGTGGGAGAGGGATCTAACCCAGAAGTTCCTTGGGCCCCCACAGAGCCATGGGCTAGTTGATGTAGGACAGCAAGCAATTCATCTTTCAGTCAACCAGTTTTATTAGGATAACCCATTTTACTTGCAAGTAGATTAACATTTGATCTCCACAAGATTGTCATCCTTATCTTTTCTTCTTTTAAATATATGTGCTAAAATAATTGATATAATATGTAAAGCACCCACAACAGGCTTGTTTATAATATTAAAACTGGGAACAAACATGAGATCTATCCTCAGAAAATTGGTTGAATAAATTATGACACAGCCTGATGAATAAAAAAAAAAACCATAATACTATTTTAACATCTAATTAATAAGATGATAATAAGAATTATATTATTTACTGGATAAATATGTTCAAGATATTAGTATTACATTTAAAAAAACAAGATGCAGAACAGCCCCATGTTTCCGTGATATTTAATTATCCTAGCACTTTTCCTTAATCTTTGGCTTAAGAATATCAGTGCTATAGAAAAGTTTGATACACTTGGGATTTCTTCACTAGCTGAGAGATGTTTAATTGTTTTACATTTCAATAACTTTCCCTCCCTAAATGCCATTTTACTTATAGAGGTCTATAAAACTGCCTTGATTACTCAACTTAATTACTCAACCAAGGATCCTATGCTAGACTATTTTTGTGGCTTTGACAAAATACCTGAGAAAATCCTTAAAGATAGGAAAGATTAAATTTGGCTTATGATTTCCAAAGGTACAATTCATAGCCAGCTGGCTCTATTGCTGTGTGGTTATGTTGGTGGAGCAAAGGCAGCAGGGACACGGTGGAACAGAGCTGTCCACCTCATGGCAGCCAGTTAGGGGAGACGAATTTGAGATGAACATCTCCAGTGACCTACCTCCTCCAATCAGGTCCTACAGTGTGGACTCTCAATAGATCAACTCAAAGAAATTAGAACTCTATGACCCAACCACTTCTCAATAAAGTTACCAACTAGAAAGCAAGTCTTCAGTAGTAAACATTCTGGAAAGTCTTCATATCCAAAGTACAACAGATGGCATGTTTTAAAATATCTATATTTAACATTGTACAAAAGCATTGTGTTTATCATTATTTGTAAATATATTATGTGCTTCATTGTTTAATTTCTGCTTGTAATTTTTAGATTGGCAGTTTCTCATGTTGAACTTAATTGCAAATTTTTAGAGGTTATTACATTATTAAGCTAAAGTGTTGATGGTTTTATTTGTATTAGTGAACTTGTAGATGTAAGTATATGTTTCTACTTTGTCAAGTTTTATAAATTTTACTTTTTTACATATTGACATCCTAGTGGCTTTAATTGACTTTATAGTATTCAGGGCTACCATATATCAGACAGTGACTAATCAATAGACACTACTAGATATAAGAAAGAGAAACACATTTGTTTAATATACAAGAAGAGTATTTGTGTGATAGCAGCTGTGTAGAGCAAGGGCAGTTTTGAAGGTGGAGGAGGAGGAGGACGGAGTAGGAGAAGAAATGCACAAGTCTTTTGAAACCTCCAAGCCTCCTCTGACACTCTTCCTCTAAGTAGACCACACCTTGTAATCCTTCCCAAACATTTCCGCCAACTGGGACCCAAGTATTCAAATGTATGTATGGCTCTCCTTCAAACCACCATGCCCACAGTGGATTTTCTGAAAGAGAATCAGTGCTCTTAACCTATCAGCCATTTCTCGAACCTATAAGCACATTTAGCCTTTTAACCAAATGGGATTAAGACATAAATTTTAAACTTCCTGTTCGTATCATAATCAAATTTCTGACAACTTTGAAATTGTAAAGAAAACCTCTAATAGAGGAAGGTCATTAACATGAGAAAGTTCATAATAAAGATGACTGCACTGCCAGCCAAGTATTTTTAGACTAGATGTTTAAAAAGGCATAAAGAGAAGTTAAGTACAAGAGATGGACAGAATGATGTCATATGATTCTGTAGTACTGTTTATAGATCTAGGATATTAGTTGTACATACCTTTAAATATTGAGCTTTTTTTCTTACTTTCATTTTAGCACATTGTAAATTTATCTTTTATTTTTTACAATTACAGGCATTCGCAATGCACTGTGAACATATTCGCTCCCATTACCCTTTCTTCTACTCCTATAGACATTTATCCATTTTTTGCCAACTCATATACTTCCATGTTTTATTTTCATATGTAACTCTTTTGCCTATAACCACAGCTATAGTGTTCATAATGGCGTTGGACATGCCATATCCTAGGAACACCATTGAAAGGCATTCCTTTGATTCCTCCAGCTCTTAGGATATCCCCATTCTTGTTTAAGTGATGTTCAGTGGGAATGATATAGAAGTGCCCTTTATGGCTGACAACTGTCACTTACTTTTATTACTTTACCCATTTATAACGCTTTGCATTAACTACTTCCCATTGCAAAAACAAAATTCTGACCAAGGCTGAGAGCAACACTAGTTTACGGATGGAAACTTAAGTATTTAGAAGATAGTTTGGCTTGCTCTTAGTTTCTTAATAAAGAATTTATTATATATTTATAACATAAATTTGTATTAAGAAATATAAATGGTTCAAATGCAACTGTTTTACTACTCACAGTTTTTCAACATATTTCAAACACAGAGGTTAGCAACTTGGAGGACTTTTCAATTCCAAGTATAATTAGTTCTGTAGCTATTTAGTGGTAGTCAGAAATAGCCAGCTCTTAAGATTGAAGGTCAGGATGGTGGGGGCTACATGTTAAAATATAGTCATCAAGCTTTTTATCATCTGTAATCTACTAGCTTATAAGTTCCAAGAGAATAGGGGTTTTGCTTGTTGACATTGAATTATTACTTGGTACATTTGGTACTTAGCCTTATATTGCATGAATTAAAGGATAAACATTTGCTTTTGCATATTTTTTGATTTTTCATATTTTCCATTGTTTTACATTATCTGCATCACCATCATTACCTGGCAACAAATTATCCCATCACATACTCACCTGTGTTTTACACAACTACTCTATAATAGTATGTATAAATGTGGAATGAGAAAGCAACAGCATGTATCTTGGTTCCAGATAGAAATTCTGGTATACTTTATTTAATAACTAATGCATAATTAATGTTAGTTATTTCAGTTGGCATATGAACTATTCTGTGCTTTCATAGTCAGGAAGCCCTGCGGTCTTTGTACAGGTGCTTTGTAGATATTTTATTCATTTGAAGGTTTACATTGGAAGTCTGAATGCTCATAAGTAATGTATCCATGCCAATACAGAAGGGCAATGTATTTTGAGTCAAGCAAATTGATAGTGTGATAATGCATTCTCTTGCCACTTAATACTGAAAACTTAGTAGGAAGATAATAATTGATATTAATTGCTGAAAGTGTTGAAACATAACATTAAATAGGAAACAGGAAAATGTATTGGTGAACTTCGAACACAGAGTTATTACCTTCTTGGCTCCCCCTCTGCATTTTTGAAGGGATATAGGAGACTCCCAAGTCTCCTTGACTTAATTCATTCATCATTCTGTAATCATAACTGTTTTGTTACTGTACATATATTCTTACTTTTACTTTTAAATCTTTTACATTGTACATTATGTGTATGACTGTTTTGCATACACATACATCTGTGCACCACTTGAGTTCCTGGTACCTGCAAAGGCCAGAAGAAGGTATCTCATCATTTGGATGGAACTAGAGTTATAGATAATTATGAGCTGCAAGTGAGGGTTCTGGGAATCAAACCTGGGTCCTCTGGAAAAGCAACCAGTGCTGGTAGCTATGATGCCGTCTGTCTAGTCCGCTGTTTTTATTTTTCACAAAAAAACTTATCAAGGTAGTATCAACCTATGTACTGAGATGTTAGAATTAAGAAGTACAATAGCACATATGTTAAGCTCAGAGGACAGCTTTCTCCTGAAGAAAATTGGTTCTCTCCTTACACCATAATGTGAGTTCTAGGATTTAGCTCAGGTTCTCAGGCTTGTATGGAAGCACTTTGACTGGCTGAGCCATGTTACTGACCTTAAAACTGTACATTTTTAATGGAATTAAAAACCTCAAGGCTTCTGGTCCCTTATCATCCATACTCCTGATATTCGTGCTTCTCAGCTCCTCCCAGCCTGAAAGCACATTAATTTGGCCTTCCTCATTTCACAGAATGGCCTTCTATTCCGTGTCCTTGACTCAGCAGTTACTTGTGTAGAGTGTTCTCTTCAGTACCTATAGGAACCTTTAATATAATGACTTACTGCCTACAAGACCCTACTTTAATCTCCATTCTGGTTTGTGGTATAGATCACTCTCACTAGGTTTTATGTTCTACATTAATTATTCCTTTGTGCATATTGTAAGACATTTTTGTGTTGAAATGAATCATTGCTTATACTGAAATATATTCATTGGGCATCTTGTCTGACTCCCCTGAGAGTCTTTCCCCCATCACATCCCTGTCTTAGCATTATTTCTCCAGTTATAATGTTTGAAATATAATCATGGCATTGAGATTATATGCTCAACATATACTTGTGTATGTGTGTGTGTGTGTGTGTGTATAACTTAATATGGTAGATACATTTTTTCTTTTTCTAATTTATTTTTTTTTTTTACTTACATTTTACTACCCCCTCCCAGCCATCTCCTCCCACAATCCTTTCCCCATTCTCCTCTGAGTGGGTGGGGCCCCCTTGGGTATTTCTCCACCATGGCACTTCAAATGTCTGCAAGGCGAGGCACGTTTTCTCCCTCTAAGGCCAGACAACAGCTCAGCTAAAAGAACATATTCCACGTACAGGCAGTAGCTTTTGGGAAAGCCCCTGTTCTAGTTGTTTAGGACCCACATAAAAACCAAGCTGCACATCTGCTGCACATGAACAGGGAGGCCTAGGTCCAGCCTGTGTATGTTCTTTGGTTGGTAGTTCAGACTCTGAGAGCCTCAAGGGTCCAGGTTAGTTGACTCTGTTAATATTCCTGTGGAGTTCCTATCCCTTTTGGGGCCTCCAATCCTTCCTCCTATTCTTCCCTTAGAGTTGCCAAGCTCTATCCACTGTTAGGCTCTGGGCGTTTTTGTCTGTCTGAGTCAGCTGGTGGGTGGAGCCTCTCAGAGGACAACATGCTCCTGTTGGCAAACAGTATAACAGAGTATCATGAATAGTGTAAGGGATTGGTGCTTGCCCATGGATGGGTCTCAAGTTGGGCTGGTTATTGGTTGACCATTCCCTCAGTTTCTACTCCATCCCCTGTGCCCGCATTCCTAGTAGACAGGAATAATTTTGGGTTGAAAGTTTTGTAGGTGGGTTGGTGTCTCAATTGTTCCACTGGAGCTCCTGCCTGGCTACAGATGGTGGCCTTTTCAGGTGTGGAAACATTTTTGATAAGCAAGCATCATGTCATAGTCATGTAAATGATGCACATCTAGGCTTTGTGGCATCATCATCATGCTGTACACAGCTTACTGTTGATTAAAACATGCATCATGCAATTGTATGTGTGCACATATACTCGTATATTTCTCTTCTATATATCATGTATTCAGTGTTGTATATCTGTGGTACATAGTATGCATATCTTTTGCGTATTATATATAATATTGGTGATATGTGTATGATTTATATATGTATATGTAAATTTGTATGGCTCCAGTTTAATGATTTCTTTGTATGCATGAATACAAAGGGAGGATACTTTCATACCTGTTAAAGACCATCTACCAAAAGTATAGAGCTATAATCACACAGGGCACTATAAAGTTAGATTGCAGCCCCTCTACTTGTCTGTCTTGCAGTGACAGTGGCATGGATGTGGGACAGATGCAGCAAGGAGAATTGGCCCCATGGTCATGAGAGAGGGGAAGCTGTCCCTGTCACTCAGCTACTTCAGCAATTGGGAGAGTGGGCCTTGCACCTTTCCTGGACAGAACAGTAGAATTGGTCCTGATGGTCTGGGTGGGGGTAAGCTAACCCTGAGGGCATGAGAGCAGGAAAACTGGCTCTGCCCCTTCCTGGCTGCAACACTGGATGAGGTGTGCAGGGCTGGAGAGCTTGTCCCAGTGGTATGGGTGCAGGAAAGTTGGTGGTCTAACCAGCTCAGAAACCTCCCAGGCCAAGATCTACCCCACAAGCTATCCCATTGCTGAAGTGCTAGAGCAAGTGAAGGAGCCAGTCCTACAGATCCAGTGCTGCAGAATCTCCATGACACAGGGCAACAACAGGATATCTATCTGAAAGGAGTCCCAGTGAGGATCCTGTATTGATAGAGTAGCAGAAGTCTGTTTCTTGAGCCAGACCAGTGACTCATCGCAATGAACATTTCCAAGTAAAGAAGTGTCGACAAAAGGGTATACTGGGGCCCATACTATGACATATTAAAGTTTCTGCAACAAGTTTTTCTTTTTCTCTTGATGGGGGAAGTAGCAACAGGGAGATGAATGGGACAGGGATACATAATGTGATATTCACAAAGAACCAATAAAAAGAGAGAGG
>NW_022196903.1:18763374-18777524 GCF_008632895.1 Mastomys coucha | reverse complement strand
GAGAGAGAGAGAGGGAGAGGGAGAGGGAGAGGGAGAGGGAGAACCTAGGAAAAGCTTTGAGAGAGTTTTAGCTTGGCTTATCTATATCTTTCAAGTAAGACGTATAGTGTCTTTGGCAATAGAGTCTTGTCTGTCTAGTTCTGGTAAGCAACAAAGAGAAAAGGCAATAACATGGATTATTCTGGGAACTTCTGGGCTTCCCTGACTGACAGTTTATATGTAGGTGCCCCATGCCTGATACGAGGAGCAGCATTACCCAGCTATGAAGGTTAGTTATAGTTCTGACTTACATGGTTCAATGGGCATCCACAGGAGTAGGTTTCAGTGTGGTTTCCTATAGCTCCTTTGCTTTACCTTCTCTCATTGTTCCCTCCTCTCCTCTGTCCCACCACCCTATTCCTGCTCAACCTTTTAACTCCCACCATTCTTTTCTCCAGTCTCATATTGCAGGTGTTCCAAGCTCAACTTCTTTAAGATACCTACCTCCCAGGGGTTCTTTTCCAGTTTAGTTTCAGCAGCTTCTCCACATAAAACACAGAAATCTAAAGAAGTTTTACAAACAAGAGTTTGTTCAGAAGATGGGTCAATTTTATGGAAAAAATACGAGTTGCCTATAAGACTATTGGAAATTTCTGATCCTAGTTATAGTAAAATGTGTCCAAGGGAGGCCTTGAAATTGTAACTGTCTGATAAAGAAATTAAGAACATTATGTTATAGGAATCTTTTCCAGACTTTCCAACCAGGCTGTCCAGCAAAATTCAAGACTCAAGACTTTCTCTTCTGCACAGTATACTGAGAATCCCTTTTCCCTCACTTTATTTTATTTTATTTTATTTTATTTGCCTTTGCTTGACCACAGATCAACTTATTTCAGCGAAATGGAAAAAAAAAATACAAAGATAAAAAGAAACTTGGTGTTCTTTTCCTAGAAGTCTGAGATAGAAATTAGACTACTTTTCCACCTTAATTGAATATTTCTTTCTGGCCTCTGGCCTCTGACCTCTGACTTTAGTCTCAAGAGAATGGGTTTTATAGAGATGCTGATTTCTTCAGTCACTGTGATAACCTTTGCTTTTGGACAGGTTTTGCAATATTTTCAGTGCTATGGTAGAATACAGACACACAACTTTTATTCAGTTTTTAACAGACTTGTTTTTGAGAGTTAACAAACTTTCTCAATGAGATTTATAAAGTAAAATACAGTCAGCTGCACGAAAGTGATAAATTGGTTGTTTTTTAATGTAAACAAAAAAATTGGCATTGTTTAGTGTTTTATTTTTAACCTGACTCTGTATTTTGCTAACCCTCTTAATTTTTCTCCCTTTCTTGGCATTTTCTTCAGTGTTTTGTTCCTGCTTTGCCAAGTCTCTATACCTGCACTCTCAAATTTTCAAGAAATTTTGACAAGATTTTTTTTTAATATCAGATGTGCACCAGTTGAGTTTGTCAGTAAGCTCAAATGAATTGGTATATGATAAAGACAAGATGCTATTAATTAAAAGATGAGTCAAGAAAACACATTATTTTGTTACGATGATTTGAAAAGCCAGATGTCAACAGAATTATTTTCATCCCTAAGAAAATGTATTGGGAAATTAACAACAGATTGTTCAAAATTTTTATGAAGAATATTTCCTTCTTTTTGAAGGAGGCTATAAAAAGTCACATAAAGAAATAAGCTCAGATAGCTGGGTGGTGGCGGTGCATGCCTTTAATCCCAGTACTTGGGAGGCAGAGGCAGGCGGATTTCTGAGTTTGAGGCTAACCTGGTCTACAGAGTGAGTTCCAGGATAGCCAGGGCTGCACAGAGAAACCCTGTCTCAAAACAAAAAACAAAACAAAAAACAAGCAAACAAACAAACAAAATAAATAGGCTACGATATTTGCCCTTCCTTTTCAACATATAAAGACAGGCAGTGTTTAGTGAAGACTTTCCAAAAGGAGGGAGCGTTGAGTTGCACAGCACTGTGAGAAGAGCTTTGTGCAGTGCTATCGCTTACCTAGCCATCCTTAGCAGGTTCCCATTTGTAAAAATGCTATTGCATGTTTCCTGTTAATGAACTGAATAGTAGATTTCATGTGATACATTTATAATGTCATTTCTCACCTGAATTCATATAGCATTCCATATTTTGTAGATCAGTATGCTAATTTTTTGAGCAGCTGAATAACTATTACAAGCTATAAAGCTTACTGTTATTTTCCTTCTTGGTGGTGCCATCTGTCAGAAACAAAAGCAAAGATGAAAATCTCATCCAGTTGTAAAAGATTGTCCATTGCTTAATGCACCTTTTCTAGAGTGGTGGAGTTGGTTACTGTTCTGTTTTAACGAAAACCTTTCTTGCTTCCTCGCAGATGGGGAACCCAAGGAGATTTCAGCACTACCCACCCTCGGCCTGTGGTCAAAGTGAAGCTCTTCACAGAAAGCACGGGGGTCTTGGCCCTGGAAGACAAGGAGCTAGGCAGGGTGAGTTGGACTTTACACTGGGTTTCCAAGGGTATCATGGCATTAGCATGAATCAGAGGAAAAGAAACCAGTATCTCTTAGGTGAAACTTGTACTCATAAAGTATTTAAATTTAGCCAGCAAGATGTCCCCATGGATGGAAGCAACTGAAGCCAAGCTCCATGACCTGAGCTCAGTTCCTATAATCCATGTGTTGGATCTCCACATGAAGCGTGGCTAGTCACCGACCAAACCCCACAGGCATGCCATTGCATTCAGTTTCCCCATGTACACACACACACACGCACACACACAAAATAACTTAATAAATGGGGCAATTTATGAAAGAGTATTTATGTGTCATTTTTCATAAATCTTCCTAACGGCTATAATCTACTAAGCCTAAGTATAAATTGGAAAATAGTATACTAGGCTTTCAATGCATGAGAAGTACACATGAGCTCAGAATCACCAGCTCCAGCTTTCTCCTCTGGCTGCTGAATATCACTCACACCAGCCCACTTGTCCATCCTGGTGAAATGTCAGCCTCATTTAACATTTCTGCTTAAGGGTTGTTGGCCGTTTCTAGCACACAAGGCCACCTGCTGTTTCTGTCTGCTACAGTTAACCGAATTCAGATACCTCCAAAGGGCGTGTCTCCCTCCCTCCCTCTGCTCTCCCACTGAAGTGGGCTTGCTCACACACCTTTTACCACCGGGTCAGTATATCTTCCTATACTCACTACCTAGAATATATATTTATAATTCCTGTGTATTCCACATGTCACTATAGGGCTAAGTACTCTAGCGATCACCCCAGCTCAGCATGGAAGGTGATTTGCTGTGTTACTTGTGAAGTGGATCTCTTCTGAGGAGTGGAGCTATTGACTGCTCTATGAATGCATAGTGCCCAGATCCGAAAGCAGCTGTCGCAGATATTTTCAAGAGAGTAAATATTTAGAACTCTTACTTATTTTTGGAATTTATAGATGGATTTTGCAAGAATAGATATGGAAGAACATTTACAGCATTCTGTGTATTGGAGAGTTTCCCCTCTCAGAATCATGTTTTTATTCACCTCAATTGCTCTTCCAGCTTTCTTACACTGTTAGAGTTTTTACATATAGAGATTACTTCTTCTCTGACTTTAGTACATGCACTGGACAGAATAACTCTTAATTCGTGTAATCTTGTGTCCATGCATTTATCCCTGTGGTAAAGGTGCCTACACCATAATGTAACAAAAGATCCACAGAGAACACATCTGATCTTTATAAATCAGAGTCGTTCTCACAAACTATAATTATAATAATGAGTCTTATCTCCTCACTAAAACTAACTTAATTTTGTATGCAGTTCTTTAAACATTTTATCTCATTTTTATGTGATCAAACAATATATTTAATCAAATTTTAAGTTGAACATGTAAGGGATCTATTTTGTTCTGTAATCTGAGATAGCACTTGCACACTTCCAAAACATGATAGTTTTTCCATGAATTTCTCAACTTTATTAGTATATTATTTTGAGCAAAATACTTAGTGTTGGGTGTTGGTCTATTCATTTATTCATTTTCTCTGTCCCCTACTCAATAAATACCGAAACCTGATAACCAGAAATGTCTCAAGATTGTGAGATGCCCACCCTAGAAGCCCATACAAAGTCATCAATCCATGTTTGAAAACCACTAGTCTATATTAATGACCTACTTAGGTTTGAAAGTAACATATTTGTGTCAGTGGCTTTCAAAGTTATTTTCTTTCCTTGGAGCTTCAGATTTGCATGATGTAACTCCATGCAAGCAGAACACGGGACTCACACCATCATGAAGTAGTATTCCATACAGGCGTTGTCAATCAATGACCTAGAGACCCCTCTTGTTTCTCCTTCCATCATTCCAATATTCCACCAATCCTCAAGTTCTGTCAGCTTCCTCTAGGATTTTCCCGATTCTTGACATCTCCAATAACCTGATGCAAGGTATCACACATGCTTCTGTAAGAATCTGATTCTACTTTTTAATGTGCCCCCATTGTCCCTTTACTTCAGCCTTTATATTCCAGACACTGTGATCTATTGAAACATCTGAAACATTTCACCATTCTAGCCTTAAAATCACTCAGTGTCTCTCCATTTATTGAAGTAAAAATCTAATTCTTCATCTTAGTATGAACAGCAACATCACCAGCACCTCAATATTAGTGTAAAATGCTGGTTACTGTGTCCCCCGTAAACTTGCAGAATCAGATCATGGGATGGGAGGGCTGCAGGGCATTTTGACTCTCACCTTGTTTACGTGGACACATACTAAATTTAATGGCATCCTTGGTGAACTCACCACTGCTCCAAGGTCCATCTTCTGTTTATGATAACCTTTCTACTGTCACTCTGCCTTCAAATATGGCTCCTTCTTTCCTCCTTCCTTCCTTCCTTCCTTCTTTCTCTTCCTTCCTTCCTTCCTTCCTTCCTTCCTTCTTTCTCTTTCTTTCTTCCTTCCTTCCTTTCTTTCTTTCTTTCTTTCTTTCTTTCTTTCTTTCTTTCTTTCTTTCTTTCTTTCTTCATTCTCTAAGATCTATTCCTCATCTCTGCTTTAGACATGAGATCTTCAGAGGGGTAGTATTCTGAGCTCACATAACACAGGCAAATAGAGGGTGACAATTGCTCTAGTAGAGGACAATGCTGATATTATCTATATACCTATCTATTTTTCTAAACAGTTCAAAGACAAAGACCTTATATGATATGAAGTATATTGTCTAAAATATCAAGAATATACCCAAGAAAACCTTGTTTTTATACATAAAATTTTATTTAAAATTGTGTGCAATATTTGAACTTCAAAAACAAGCAACACATTTGCAGAATGGGTTTCTACCACAAGATACCACTGGACATCTGCTAAAATACAGAAAAGGTGACCATAGCAAACTCTAGCAACTCTCCAGGACAGAAAGTGATTCATTGATAGAGGTAATGGAAAATTTAGAAGCAACCTTTGAATAACTTGCTGGTCTCTTCTATATTAAATGTATATATGTCATATGAGTTCCATACTGGACTTGTAGGCATATACCCAAGGCTTATGCGTTTCAAATTCTGACAAAAACTCTATGTCATCATATAGGTAGGATGATAAACCCTAGTACATACATCCATGCCATGAAATACTATTTTGTGATTAAAAAATAAAACAAGCTATTAGTTCATACAAATATGTGGTTAAAACTTCTATGCCAAAGGCTGAAGGACTGTATGATGCTACTCATGGAGGGAGGGGGAACTGTAAGAATACAAACCTGAGTGCTTGCTGGAGACTTGACTAATTGGGAAGTGGCTGGCTCTAAAGAAGTACCTGAGATACTTTGAGAGTGTTGAAGCAGTTCTGTATGGTACAACGGCCTGGAATAATGAATTATGCATTTGATAAAATCCAAATAACATTACATATGTAGAATGTACTTTAATGTATGTACAGTAACCTCCATGTATGTGCACACATGCATGCTCACACATGCACATATGTGCACACATACCCCCAACCTATGGTATCAAAGGGATCCCCATACAAAATAGAAATTACGTTAAATAAAATCAATTGTATTAAAATATAAAAAATAAGTTTACTTAAAAGAGTGATGAAAAAAGTCTCATCTCTAAGTCAAGAAGAATATCCTGGAAAACACACTCTCAAATGGCTACATGGCTGGCTACTGTGGTGTCAGTACATCTTCTATGTCCCAATCAGAGGATGTTTAAATTAGACCATGCTCAATATCCTTGTCATTCTCCCACAAGCCACAGCCTAAGCCCCATCCATGTGTGAGAGGGTTGTAGGGCAAATCCACATTGGGACCATGTACAGAATGACTGGCCAGGACTTTTCAGGACACTCAAACTGTGACAAAACAGTACTGATAAAAGGTCAGAGGAGAATAAAAGACATGAATGGTAAATGTAATGCAGTGTGTTGAATCACATTAGCTTGAATCAGTAATGATACTAATTGAAAAACAGCTGAAATCTAGTAGCATCTGTTATAATATTATATATATATATATATACACACATACACACACACACACACACACACACACACACACACACACACACATATGGACTATTTTAAACTTCTTGCCTTTGATAAATATCCCATAGTAATATATACTGTTTTTGTTTTGCTTTGCTTTGCTTTTGAAAACTATGTCAAGTGTATACAAAACTTATCTATACTGACTTAGCAACTTTTCTGATATTAAATTATTTTTTAACATAAGGCTTAGTTGTGGGAAGACATAGTAAAAATGTTGTTGAGCCACTGTTGGTGTTATTGATATGTTGTTTATACTACTATTTTCTTTGTTTCAAAGAAGGAAACTGAGGTTCTAAATGAATACTCTAGGAATCCCATAAAGTCATGACTTTCAGTGTACATGAATACATTCCTTAACTAGAAACTGATACTGCATGCAACATTGATTTCCAGCATCATTAAAGAGAGCAGCAATAATGATGGGCCTAGAGTAGAGGGATATGCATCCTTGCCTCTGATATCCAAGAATTTGGAAAGTTAAAGAACAGATTTTAGGATCCTTATTTTGTTTTGTCTTGGTGTCTGCCCTAGTAGGTCCATGGTTGACTACTATGTTCAAAAGTAACTGAATGATTAAAACCACTGAAGAAGTGGATATTTTCTCATATGCAGATTATTGACAATAAGCCTGTAATTGTTCGCTGAGCAGCTCACTTAAGGACCCATTGGATCCTTTCAGCAGATGGAGGGGTGTGCATGCACTCCATTAACACCTTTTTTAAACAGACTTAGGTTCTGGTCATCTTTAGTCTCCACACTGTTTACCCCTTGTCTATAAACTGGTTGAAGAGCAATGGAAAAGTGTCTCTTCTAGTTCTAGAGCTCTCTTGTTTTATTGAATTACTACATAGTAATACAACTTGTTTTACAATCATAATTCCATCTAATCCTCTTGGACTGTGGTAGAGACCTTATCTTTTTAAATAAGAAAGGTAATAATCTAGATTTAAAATACATATATGCAGATAGACAGACAAACAGACATAGAGATAAAGATATTTAGCATAAAAGTACAAAGGACATTATGAAGAGGGAGAATGTCTCTAAAAAGAAAAGGGTGGGCAGAGTAAGGGTCCTGAACAGGAACAGATATTTCAGAGGCTTGTTATATGTGGAATAGAGAATCACACAACATACACACACATGAGATATGAAAGCAAAGCAGGAGTGTCTGTAGGAGAAAAGGAACCGGTGAGAGGGAGAAGAGGAATGTAGGAGGAATGTAGAGGAATGTAGGAGGAATGGGGTGTTTATGAACAGAGTGCAATGACATGCACATAAAATTGTCCTAAGGGGTAGATGGAATGGTAACTACTGGAATTTGGGTTTGTGATAGCAGAGACTATTTCTCAAGCCAGGCATGAAGCAGACATGACTGACATGGGGAAACATTCAAAAGTGTTTCATGATCAAGGCATAGAATGATTCAGAATCTCAGGATTTAAAAATGCAGGAATCAAAAATTACTTAAGCTGAAATAATTTCATAGTGATACACACTTTAGATGATTTTTGTCATTTCTATAAAGATTTGATTTTTTAATCATATTATTGAATCTGTCTATTTATTTGTGAATGGATTATATTCTCAGATAACTTGATTACCTTGTTGAATGATGTTTTTGGGTACAACTATATTTTGAAAGTTCTATATAATAAGTTTTTAGTTTTAGAAATATTGATATATAGGGCTAGCAATTTGGCTCATCAGATGAGGACCCAAGATAAGTCCCAGCACCTGCACGGCACCTTAAATTGTCCAATACTTCAATCCCCGGGGATCCAGTGCCCTCTTGTAACTTCTGTAAGTACTGTGTGCATGTAGTACACAGACAGACACACAGACATACAGGCAAATGCCCATACACATAATTTTTTAACTAGAAAATAAAATGTTGGTATGAAATTATTTATGAAAACTGACAGAAAAGATATCCTCACTAGTAGATTTGAAAGAATACAAGTTAAGACCAGACCCCTCCCTGAGGGGGCTCAGGGAAGCCTTTCCACCACTCCAGACCAGTGTGCAGATGGCAAGAAGAATCGTGCCTGCTCCTGATTCAGAATTGCTGCCAAGGTTAAGACATGGCACTGAGAGGGGCAATGGAAAGCAATCACTGCATGTAGACTAGTAGCATGACAGCTCAGAGTTAGGGTGACACCTTTCAGTTTAAGGTTCTCTTATTTGGCAGTGGCTCAACATGCAGACTTTGTTTGTGGATGCCATATGCAAATAACTATTTCTGGAAGTAGAAATGGCATATGGACATTTTTCATCTGAGTTGATGTCCAACTCTTTACTGAGTGTGAAGGGAATACCTGGAGGCAAGACCAGGATTTTTCTAAGGAAACAATTATAAATGTGTGTGGTAGCCTGTAAATAGCCAACTAGTCAAATATGGCAAAAAATATAGCCCATTTATTACAGGGTGCATTTCTCCTGAAATTTTTGAAAAATAAGGCTTTCCTTACATTGATGTGTAAGAAAAAAATCACAATTGTATCATCTACTTCTTGGCAATGCAGTTTCCATTGAGCCTTTTATATTAAATATCACATGAATATTATATTATATTACACATAAATATTAAATGCAAGTAATTTGCCACGTGCTTTGCTTGAGTACAGGAAAAAGTGGAAGATTCCAGAAATTTTTAGTTTTAGGATTATCATGAAGATTTTTTGAAGCAGCATTTCACTGTGTAGGTGAATATCCCAGGCTGGTCTTGAACTTGTGGTCCTACTGCCTTGGTCTTGCAGGCATAAGCCATCACAAGTTGTCAGGCTGAGTTTACGGCTTTGGTGTTCCTTGTGCACTACATACCGTTCCCTTTGTTCTATAACGATGAGGAGGCATTTGGGTCAGAGTCTATTTTCCTTTTCAGTGCAGCAGATTCAGAACATGTTTTTAAAAGTGAGATTCACAATTACCAAGATACTGGAACTTTATGCATCTCTTAGACACATATTTTGGACATAGTCTTGGAATTAAGCTTTTATTTGATAAATTTCCTTTTCTCCCTATTTACACTTGTCTATAATATTTGTTAAAGTAAAAGAGGTCAGGTGCGATATGTGAAAAATGCCACTAACTGTGCTTGTTTTATCAATATAAACACAATGTGGAAATAGTAAATGTTGGTTTCAGATACATCTTAAGTATTAAAATAAGATGGTCTTGTAGAATTGATTATGCCATGGAAACAAAATGTTCTGTTTCAAAAACTTTGTACCATCTTAATTTCCCAATGAAATTGCGCTTGTATAGTTGTCTTTTCCGGCCACCCTTTCTTCTGTTCCCTTTCTTGGGTATCAAACCAGACTTTCCTAGGGCTTTCAGAGGCTCTGTAAGCTTAGTTTGAAGATTTGATGGTAGAGCCAGGCAGTGGGTGGCAGAAGCAGGCAGATTTCTGAGTTCCAGGCCAGCCTGAACTACAGAGTGAGTTCCAGGACAGCCAGGGCTACACAGAGAAACCCTGTCTCGAAAAAAAGACAAACAAACAAAAAAAGATTTGATGATAGAAAGACTATATTATGTAAAAGTAACTTTTATTTCCCAGATGTAATTGTAGTCTTGGAGGCTTACTGCTGGATAAGCTCACCCGTTCTAGCTCTTTCTGAGCTGTTCCACTCAGCTGCTGTTGTTCAAATTCCTCTCCAAGCTAACTGATTCAATCTGGCTTCTCTCAGCTTCTCACTGAATTGCTCTGCTTGGCCTCAGACTAACTCTAGCAGTCTGTTCTAATCCTCTGTCTCCTCCTTATTCTCTGGCATCAACAGTCTCTGCTGACCTACACTGAACTTCATGAACATAGAAAGGATCACAACACCACTGTGCCGCACTCACTGCTCTGACACCCAACTCATTCAGCTTTCTCTCTCCTTCTCTCCCTGTCCCTCTCCTTCCCCTCCCCCTCCCCCTCTCTGCTCTTAAATAGCTTCTCCTTCCTATGCTGTTCTTGTGAGAGTTGGGCGTATCCTATCACTGACTCATTCTGTCAAATCTTGCTCGGATTTGTCACCTTGTCTGCCTCTTCCTTAGATGTCACTTTCAAACATGTCTGCTTCCTTCTACAAAATAAATTAACTTCGCCTCCACGGATTGAGATTAAATGTGTGTGGTATATATCTTTATTCCAGCCAGATCACATAGGCTGAAGAGGTCTTTGCATGTGATCAGAGCAGCCATGTTGCTGGATTAAAATTCCTCTACAATAGTATGGCCTAGGCAAGCAGCTGACTCTGGGTGGACAACATTGTCATATAGAGCCTAATATGTTGTGTAATTAATCATTGTAATATTTTCAATAAATAACCATACTGTTAAATTGATTTAAAAATAATTTCAGGCTTTGTTTTAATTCAAACAAACAAAATATACATTTGAGCATATTTTCAAAGGGCCAGCACTGTACATGGATTCAGAAAGCAGTGGAAGAACAGCTAGTGTAATCATAATCACAGGAATTTTCTCCACTTTGAAAGCAAAGTTTAACATCCAATTTTATTGAAATAGCCAGGACTTGGTGATGACAGTCTTAGATATTGGATTTATATCATTTGCTCCAAAATGAAATGTGGATTCTGTTAAATTTCATCTGTCTAAATCAACTCGCGAGAGACCTTTCATTTTTGTTGTTTTAGAATGCACTCATCTTTTTGAAACTGAAAAATAACACGCACAAAATATCTCTGTCCTTCTTTAATCCAGTTTCTGCCTCTGTGCCCAGGACAAGAAGCAAAGACAGGCCATGACTGGGCAGCAGCGGCAATGTATTCATTGATGCATCCTCTTCATTGTTTCTAGCACAGGTTAATTATGTCTAGTTTATAATAATACATGCTGTTGCTATTGAAGGAAAAATGACATGATAAATTATACCAGTTAGTGGGTCCTCGATGAATTTATTTGTCATATTCTGGTTAGGTAACCAAGGTCTTCATTATGGAACTAGGAAAAAGCATGGCTTGACTTCTTACCCCCAAAAGGAGTTGAGCAAGTTATAGATAGGCATCCTCCATGATGGCTGCCTACAAGGGATCATAGCCACAGAAGGTCACATTGTTCTACATCCCCAGGCCAATAAAGACCTTCCCCTGTCTGTGACAAAACAAATGACAGACTTAGGTGTACCAGTGCCTCACTGTTAATAGGTGGTGTGCTTTGTTGTTTCATTATTGCCATTCTCTGCATATTCCTAACAGTAATGACTGTGTGATTGCTTCACATCTGCACCTCTTTGATGAAGAATCCGTTCATATATCTTACCCATCCTTATTACTACATATATTAAGTACTTGGACGTGCATCAGTTATAAGCTGATCATATCCACCTGGCTCTCTTTCTTCTTGTGTTGTCACTAATGCCATATTTGTTTCCTTTTTCAAATAGTCTCTCTTCTCTCTTACAATTTATTTTTCACTCTTTGAAAGTTTTATTCAAGTATAAATGAATTTCTGTTCTATTCACCAGTTACTTTGTCTGATGCTCTCTTCCTTTGATGAAATACTGCTTCCAGGAAAGGTTCCCTCCTATTCTCATGTGTGCATTGTCTGTGTGACCCACAGAGTTTCAATACAGTTGCCTGCATGAGTATGAGAGATTTATTGAAGCCTGGACAATGTATCTGTGGCTGCACATTGAGAAGAAGTGGCATGCCCTCCTCCAGGCCAGCAGCCATAAACTGTCACTAGTTCTTCAGAGAAGGGTAGGGTCTCATGAGTTCTTACCACCTTCACCATACAATGTTGATGAACTAGTCTTGTGTAGGTCTTATGGAGGTTACCACAGTGATGGAGAATTCATAAGTGCATCAGTCAGGTAATTTCCAGAAGACAGTGTTACATAGTACTCTTCCCCAAAATGGCTCTAATGTAGTTTACTTTCCTCCCTTCTTTGAATGGGGAGGTTGATATAATTGTCCTGGTTAGGGCCACAAACCCTCCAGTGTCTTATTCTCTGTACTTCAAGCCAGTGTAAAACCTCTGTATTAACTACCATCCTTTGCAAAACAGAATCGTCTCTGACCAAGGCTAAGAACTACACTAGCCTATGGTTATGAAGATAAGAATAGATCCTTCCCGGCCGGGCGGTGGTGGCGCATGCCTTTAATCCCAGCACTTGGGAGGCAAAGGCAGGCGGTTTTCTGAGTTCGAGGCCAAGCCTGGTCTACAAAGTGAGTTCCAGGACAGCCAGAACTACACAGACAAACCCTGTCTCAAAAAAAAAAAAAAAAAAAAAAAAAAAAGAATAGATCCTTCCCTACCCCCCATGCCCTATCTCTGCTGTCGTTATTTCAGATAATTTGTTCCACCTTATGAATTTTAGAATAAAATCACAGATTTTTTCTGTCTAAGACCCTACTTCAACTCCAGAATAATGATAATCCTAAAAACACTGGTCGGAACTAATATGGACACAGCACATGATTCCAGTCACTTGGGGTTATTTTCTATCTTATAGTATGTTTATACATTGATTATTTTATATCTGTTTTAATATAGTTTGAGTTCAAGACAGACTTAAGATATTATGGTTTTAAATTGTTCATTGTTTCTATGAACAAAATCAGGATTATATTTAGGAAGAAATATGTACTGAGTAAATAGACAGTGATGTATTATAAAAATGGGTAAAACTAAAGTTAATTTATTTGTATCAATTAGGGCCACAAAAAAAGCCCAACAACAACCAAGTTAGCCATAGTAGTTGATGGCTTTCATAAATACTTGTGATATGAGAATGAGATAGAAAATTTTAGGCAATTTAATTTTTTTTTGGTTCAAATAGGGCCAAAGTAGCTGCAGAAGATACCATTTAAGTAAATGAAACTCAAGTTTTATGTTCATAAGAAAATCAATGATTGCTTATTTCACTTATATAAATGGTGCATGTAAACTCTGGAACTGCTTAAGAAACAAGACTGGCTGTTTTATCAGATACTCTCTGTTGTAGTGATATTTAATCTCAATCTATAGTTTCTACCCTGCCTTTGGTCATTTAGTTCCCAGATAAAAGGCATCTAAACTTTATATTTATAATAAGCTTTTAAAGCTAGGTCTCTCTCTAAGCTATTAGAATCTACATTCTCATCAGTAACCCCAATTTATAACTTGCCATATTCTATCTGGACAGCTCTTAATGCCAACTGGCCATTCCTCATGGCCATGTTTTCGTGACTTCCCTTCCCCGTGGTTTCTTCTCCTCAGTCCACCTTCTTTTCTCATCATGGTCCGTACTTCAGACACCCAGCTCAGGAACCAAAATCCTGCCTGTCTTCCTTCTCCCATCTATAGGCTGTAGGCATCTTTACTCACTAATCAAGGAAAACATGGAGGAGGAAGGTTATCACTTGTGTCTGTGTGAGAACCTCCTCATCCCTAGGGGCAACCAGAGCCAGTATTTAGCACCACAAAACAGAGCAACAAACCAAACCGCAACACTGTTTTATCTGTGCAATTTGAAGCTAAAAGGATGTATTCAAGACACTTCCTTTTCCAGATAGACAATAAGTATATTTCAAGGAAAAAAGAGAAAATAAAATTTAAAGACATGGTGTTATCTAGCCTCGAGGGGAGAGGTTTGATGAAGGCATCCCACTGAGGAGTGAGAATT